>NW_027672325.1:0-16000 GCF_964165515.1 Mesoplodon bidens
TCTGCTTCTTTTGCTTTCTTTCTTTCTTTCTTAAAAGAACGGGAATGGAAAAAGGCAACCCTCAGAATGGGCAAAAACGTTCACAAACGAATCAATGGACAAAGGTTTAATCTCCAATATATATAAACAGCTCATGCAGCTTAATATTAATAAAACAAACAACCCAATACAAAAATGGGCAGAAGATCTAAAGAGACGTTTCTTCAAAGAAGACACAGAGATGGCCAAGACGCACATGAAAAGCTGCTCAACATCACTAATTATTAGAGAAATGCAAATCAAAACTACAATGGGGTAAGACCTCACACCTGTTAGAATCGGCATCATCAGATAATCTACAAACAACAAATTCTGGGGAGGGTGTGGACAAAAGGAACCCTCTTCTGCTATTGGTGGGAATGTAAATTGATACAGTCACTATGGAGAACAGTATGGAGGTTCCTTTAAAAAACTAAAAAGAGAATTTCCATAGGATCCAGCAATCCCACTTCTGGGCATATACCCAGAGAAAACCATAAATCACAGAGACACATTCACCACAATGTTCATTGCAGCACTATTTACAATAGCCAGGTAATGGAAGCAACCTAAATGCCCACAGACAGACGAATGGATAAAGATGTGGTACATATACAAAATGGAATATTACTCAGCCATAAAAAGGAATGAAACTGGGTCATTTGTAGAGAAGTTGATGGATCTAGAGACTGTCATACAGAGTGAAGTAAGTCAGAAAGAGAAAAACAAATATTGTATATTAATGCCTATATGTGGAACCTAGAAAAATGGTAGAGATGAACTGGTTTGCAGGGCAGAAATAGAGACACAGAGGTAGAGAACAAACGTATGGACACAAAGTGGGGTAAGCCATGGGGTGGTGGTGGTGGGATGAGTTGGGAGATTAGGATTGACCTGTATACATGTCTATGCATAAAATAGATAACTAATAATAACCTACTGTATAAAAAAAATAACTAAAATTAAATTTCAAAATTTTAAAAAATAAAATGTAAAAGTAAAACAGAAAAAAAGTTCTTCCATTCACACTGATGTATTTATACGAATGAATTATTTCCATGCTTATATCTATAAATACATAAATGAGGAATAAAATCTAACTTGAACCAAAAAAGAAAAAAAAAACTGAACCTAAGAATTATACAGAGGAAAACACTACCAAGGCACTTGCTCCAGTGGTAAACAATTCTGAAATTGGTCAGAGGTGGGGAATCATCTCCCATACAGCCAGCAGCCCCGCCCGCCCACGCAAGGAGCATCCTCATTGGAAAGCTGGGAGACCCTGCCGAGCCCTCTGTGAGTAAACATGAGCTGAGCCCCAGGCCAGATGCTGCTGAACTGTTCCCACCCTTCCCAGGTGAAACACCTGAATATGTACAAGGGCTTGAAAGCCTAGAGGAAGGGCCGTGGAGCCACACCAGCGACAGCACGCTGGCCAACTTGGTGCCTGCAGGTCAGCCAGGATGGTACTGGCCACGGGCGCTCTTCTGGAAGCTTTCTATTGCCCTGCCTGAGATACCCCTCCTGTCCCGGCCCCCACTCCTTTTTTTCCTTCCTCACCTCAGCCCGGAGAGATATTCCAGTGGAAGTTATGGGTGACACATCCTCTTCTTTACAGGTGGCAGCCTGGCAACTCCTGCCGAAAGTCCAGCAGAGCCCCACTCACACCGGGCCACCCACAAAGCCGTGGACCCTCACACCCTCCCACCAGCACAGCCCCGAGACTGCTGACGGGGCAGAGAATATGGAGTCAGCCACAGCTGCAGGGGCTATTGCTGCCTGGAGTGCTGTTTATATTGACCTCAACCCAGGCACACCTGGGGAGGGCTTGCCGGCAGGGTCAGGCTGCCCAGGTCAGCTAATCCTCAGCCCTCAGGGAATCACATTGCAGAAAATGGACCTCGCTAAGACAGAATATTCGCCAAGGAGAAAAAGGACACAATGCCATTTGCAGCACCGTAGATGAGTCTCGAGGTAATCACGTGACTTGGAGTAAGTCAGAAAGTGAAAGACACATATCATATCATATCACTTATAGGTGTTACCTATAAATTGATACCAGGGCAGATATTTCCACGGAGAAGGGCAATCACAGATTCATTAAACAAACTTATGGTTCACCTAAGGAAAGGTGTGAGGATTGAATTCATTACGATATTGGGGTTAACAGACAGATACAAACACAGTAGACGTATATAATCACCAAAGACCTACGGAGTACCAAGAGAAGACTACTCAACATTCTGTCATAACGTACATGGGAAAAGGATCCCAGGAAGAACAGTCATATGTATATGTGTAAAAGAACCACCTCTTGCACACCTACAACAAGCTAAACGTTGTACTCAAACTTGCTGTAATAAAAAATAAAAAATTAAATTAAAAACACGAACAAGAAGTAATGAGACAAACTTGAGGGGCTTTCTCCTGGCACATTCCGTTCTACATTCTAATCTAGAACACGACTTCCATTGAGGCTCTGCTGCCCTAGTAACCAGATTTGGTAAGGGAGAACTGCTGCCTCCTTGTGGCCGTTTCACACAACTGCAGGTTTAATGCCAGCGCTAATGGTCAGTGGATATTCCAAATCATTACAGGCCTGTAAATGACACCTGCCCTGAAAACAAATCCTGGGGTCATATATCGACCAAAAAATTCAAAAGACGTCCATATTTCAAAACGACAGTTTCAAGAGGCATATGTCACGCACATTATTGTTCTGCTTCTTTTGCTTTCTTTCTTTCTTTGTTAAAAAAAACGGGAATGGAGAAAGGCAACCCTGAGAATGGGCGAAAACGTTCACAAACGAATCAATGGACAAAGGTTTAATCTCCAATATATATAAACAGCTCATGCAGCTTAATATTAATAAAACAAACAACCCAATACAAAAATGGGCAGAAGATCTAAAGAGACGTTTCTTCAAAGAAGACACAGAGATGGCCAAGACGCACATAAAAAGCTGCTCAACATCACTAATTATTAGAGAAATGCAAATCAAAACTACAATGAGGTAAGACCTCACACCTCTTAGAATCGGCATCATCAGACAATCTACAATCAACAAATTCTGGGGACGGTGTGGACAAAAGGAACCCTCTTCCGCTATTGGTGGGAATGTAAATTGATACAGTCACTATGGAGAACAGTATGGAGGTTCCTTTCAAAAACTAAAAAGAGAATTACCATAGGATCCAGCAATCCCACTTCTGGGCATATACCCAGAGAGAACCATAAATCACAGAGACACATTCACCACAATGTTCATTGCAGCACTATTTACAATAGCCAGGTTATGGAAGCAACCTAAATGCCCACAGACAGACGAATGGATAAAGATGTGGTACATATACAAAATGGAATATTACTCAGCCATAAAAAGGAATGAAACTGGGTCATTTGTAGAGAAGTTGATGGATCTAGAGACTGTCATACAGAGTGAAGTAAGTCAGAAAGAGAAAAACAAATATTGTATATTAATGCCTATATGTGGAACCTAGAAAAATGGTAGAGATGAACTGGTTTGCAGGGCAGAAATAGAGACACAGAGGTAGAGAACAAACGTATGGACACAAAGTGGGGTAAGCCATGGGGTGGTGGTGGTGGGATGAGTTGGGAGATTAGGATTGACATGTATACATGTCTATGCATAAAATAGATAACTAATAATAACCTACTGTATAAAAAATAACTAAAATTAAATTTCAAAATTTTAAAAAATAAAATGTAAAAATAAAACAGAAAAAAAGTTCTTCCATTCACACTGATGTTTTTATACGAATGAATTATTTCCATGCTTATATCTATAAATACATAAATGAGGAATAAAATCTAACTTGAACCAAAAAAGAAAAAAAAAACTGAACCTAACAGTTATACAGAGGAAAACACTACCAAGGCACTTGCTCCAGTGGTAAACAATTCTGAAATTGGTCAGAGGTGGGGAATCATCTCCCATACAGCCAGCAGCCCCGCCCGCCCACGCAAGGAGCATCCTCATTGCAAAGCTGGGAGACCGTGCCGAGGCCTCTGTGAGTAAACGTGAGCTGAGCCCCAGGCCAGATGCTGCTGAACTGTTCCCACCCTTCCCAGGTGAAACACCTGAATATATACAGGGGCTTGAAAGCCTAGAGGAAGGGCCATGGAGCCACACCAGCGACAGCACGCAGGCCAACTTGGTGCCTGCAGGTCAGCCAGGATGGTACTGGCCACGGGCGCTCTTCTGGAAGCTTTCTATTGCCCTGCCTGAGATACCCCTCCTGTCCCGGCCCCCACTCCTTTTTTTCCTTCCTCACCTCAGCCCGGAGAGATATTCCAGTGGAAGTTATGGGTGACACATCCTCTTCTTTACAGGTGGCAGCCTGGCAACTCCTGCCGAAAGTCCAGCAGAGCCCCACTCACACCGGGCCACCCACAAAGCCGTGGACCCTCACACCCTCCCACCAGCACAGCCCCGAGACTGCTGACGGGGCAGAGGATATGGAGTCAGGCACAGCTGCAGGGGCTATTGCTGCCTGGAGTGCTGTTTATATTGACCTCAACCCAGGCACACCTGGGGAGGGCTTGCCGGCAGGGTCAGGCTGCCCAGGTCAGCTAATCCTCAGCCCTCAGGGAATCACATTGCAGAATATGGACCTCTCTAAGACAGAATATTCGCCAAGGAAAAAAAGGACACAATGCCATTTGCAGCACCGTAGATGAGTCTCGAGGTAATCACGTGACTTGGAGTAAGTCAGAAAGTGAAAGACACATATCATATCATATCACTTATAGGTGTTACCTATAAATTGATACCAGGTCAGATATTTCCACGGAGAAGGGCAATCACAGATTCATTAAACAAACTTATGGTTCACCAAAGGAAAGGTGTGAGGATTGAATTCATTACGATATTGGGGTTAACAGACAGATACAAACACAGTAGACGTATATATTCACCAAAGACCTACGGAGTACCAAGAGAAGACTACTCAACATTCTGTCATAACGTACATGGGAAAAGGATCCCAGGAAGAACAGACATATGTATATGTGTAAAAGAACCACCTCTTGCACACCTACAACAAGCTAAACGTTGTACTCAAACTTGCTGTAATAAAAAATAAAAAATTAAATTAAAAACACGAACAAGAAGTAGTGAGACAAACTTGAGGGGCTTTCTCCTGGCACATTCCGTTCTACATTCCAATCTCGAACACGACTTCCATTGAGGCTCTGCTGCCCTAGTAACCAGATTTGGTAAGGGAGAACTGCTGCCACCTTGTGGCCGTTTCACACAACTGCAGGTTTAATGCCAGCGCTAATGGTCAGTGGATATTCCAAATCATTACAGGCCTGTAAATGACACCTGCCCTGAAAACAAATCCTGGGGTCATATATCGACCAAAAAATTCAAAAGACGTCCATATTTCAAAACGACAGTTTCAAGAGGCATATTTCACGCACATTAGTGTTCTGCTTCTTTTGCTTTCTTTCTTTCTTTGTTAAAAAAAATGGGAATGGAGAAAGGCAACCCTCAGAATGGGCGAAAACGTTCACAAACGAATCAATGGACAAAGGTTTAATCTCCAATATATATAAACAGCTCATGCAGCTTAATATTAATAAAACAAACAACCCAATACAAAAATGGGCAGAAGATCTAAAGAGACGTTTCTTCAAAGAAGACACAGAGATGGCCAAGACGCACATGAAAAGCTGCTCAACATCACTAATTATTAGAGAAATGCAAATCAAAACTACAATGAGGTAAGACCTCACACCTGTTAGAATCGGCATCATCAGATAATCTACAAACAACAAATTCTGGGGACGGTGTGGACCAAAGGAACCCTCTTCCGCTATTGGTGGGAATGTAAATTGATACAGTCACTATGGAGAACAGTATGGAGGTTCCTTTAAAAAACTAAAAAGAGAATTACCATAGGATCCAGCAATCCCACTTCTGGGCATATACCCAGAGAAAACCATAAATAACAGAGACACATTCACCACAATGTTCATTGCAGCACTATTTACAATAGCCAGGTAATGGAAGCAACATAAATGCCCACAGACAGACGAATGGATAAAGATGTGGTACATATACAAAATGGAATATTACTCAGCCATAAAAAGGAATGAAACTGGGTCATTTGTAGAGAAGTTGATGGATCTAGAGACTGTCATACAGAGTGAAGTAAGTCAGAAAGAGAAAAACAAATATTGTATATTAATGCCTATATGTGGAACCTAGAAAAATGGTAGAGATGAACTGGTTTGCAGGGTAGAAATAGAGACACAGAGATAGAGAACAAACGTATGGACACAAAGTGGGGCAAGCCATGGGGTGGTGGTGGTGGGATGAGTTGGGATATTAGGATAGACCTGTATACATGTCTATGCATAAAATAGATAACTAATAATAACCTACTGTATAAAAAAAATAACTAAAATTAAATTTCAAAATTTTAAAAAATAAAATGTGAAAATAAAACAGAAAAAAAGTTCTTCCATTCACACTGATGTATTTATACGAATGAATTATTTCCATGCTTATATCTATAAATATATAAATGAGGAATAAAATCTAACTTGAACCAAAAAAGAAAAAAAAAAAACTGAACCTAACAGTTATACACAGGAAAACACTACCAAGGCACTTGCTCCAGTGGTAAACAATTCTGAAATTGGTCAGAGGTGGGGAATCATCTCCCATACAGCCAGCAGCCCCGCCCGCCCACGCAAGGAGCATCCTCATTGCAAAGCTGGGAGACCGTGCCGAGGCCTCTGTGAGTAAACGTGAGCTGAGCCCCAGGCCAGATGCTGCTGAACTGTTCCCACCCTTCCCAGTTGAAACACCTGAATATGTACAAGGGCTTGAAAGCCTAGAGGAAGGGCCGTGGAGCCACACCAGCGACAGCACGCAGGCCAACTTAGTGCCTGCAGGTCAGCCAGGATGGTACTGGCCACAGGCGCTCTTCTGGAAGCTTTCTATTGCCCTGCCTGAGATACCCCTCCTGGCTCGGGCCCCAATCCTTTTTTTCCTTCCTCACCTTAGCCCGGAGAGATATTCCAGTGGAAGTTATGGGTGACACATCCTCTTCTTTACAGGTGGCAGCCTGGCAACTCCTGCCGAAAGTCCAGCAGAGCCCCACTCACACCGGGCCACCCACAAAGCCGTGGACCCTCACACCCTCCCACCAGCACAGCCCCGAGACTGCTGACGGGGCAGAGAATATGGAGTAAGGCACAGCTGCAGGGGCTATTGCTGCCTGGAGTGCTGTTTATATTGACCTCAACCCAGGCACACCTGGGGAGGGCTTGCCGGCAGGGTCAGGCTGCCCAGGTCAGCTAATCCTCAGCCCTCAGGGAATCACATTGCAGAAAATGGACCTCGCTAAGACAGAATATTCGCCAAGGAGAAAAAGGACACAATGCCATTTGCAGCACCGTAGATGAGTCTCGAGGTAATCACGTGACTTGGAGTAAGTCAGAAAGTGAAAGACACATATCATATCATATCACTTATAGGTGTTACCTATAAATTGATACCAGGGCAGATATTTCCACGGAGAAGGGCAATCACAGATTCATTAAACAAACTTATGGTTCACCTAAGGAAAGGTGTGAGGATTGAATTCATTACGATATTGGGGTTAACAGACAGATACAAACACAGTAGACGTATATAATCACCAAAGACCTACGGAGTACCAAGAGAAGACTACTCAACATTCTGTCATAACGTACATGGGAAAAGGATCCCAGGAAGAACAGTCATATGTATATGTGTAAAAGAACCACCTCTTGCACACCTACAACAAGCTAAACGTTGTACTCAAACTTGCTGTAATAAAAAATAAAAAATTAAATTAAAAACACGAACAAGAAGTAATGAGACAAACTTGAGGGGCTTTCTCCTGGCACATTCCGTTCTACATTCTAATCTAGAACACGACTTCCATTGAGGCTCTGCTGCCCTAGTAACCAGATTTGGTAAGGGAGAACTGCTGCCTCCTTGTGGCCGTTTCACACAACTGCAGGTTTAATGCCAGCGCTAATGGTCAGTGGATATTCCAAATCATTACAGGCCTGTAAATGACACCTGCCCTGAAAACAAATCCTGGGGTCATATATCGACCAAAAAATTCAAAAGACGTCCATATTTCAAAACGACAGTTTCAAGAGGCATATGTCACGCACATTATTGTTCTGCTTCTTTTGCTTTCTTTCTTTCTTTGTTAAAAAAAACGGGAATGGAGAAAGGCAACCCTGAGAATGGGCGAAAACGTTCACAAACGAATCAATGGACAAAGGTTTAATCTCCAATATATATAAACAGCTCATGCAGCTTAATATTAATAAAACAAACAACCCAATACAAAAATGGGCAGAAGATCTAAAGAGACGTTTCTTCAAAGAAGACACAGAGATGGCCAAGACGCACATAAAAAGCTGCTCAACATCACTAATTATTAGAGAAATGCAAATCAAAACTACAATGAGGTAAGACCTCACACCTCTTAGAATCGGCATCATCAGATAATCTACAATCAACAAATTCTGGGGACGGTGTGGACAAAAGGAACCCTCTTCCGCTATTGGTGGGAATGTAAATTGATACAGTCACTATGGAGAACAGTATGGAGGTTCCTTTAAAAAACTAAAAAGAGAATTACCATAGGATCCAGCAATCCCACTTCTGGGCATATACCCAGAGAGAACCATAAATCACAGAGACACATTCACCACAATGTTCATTGCAGCACTATTTACAATAGCCAGGTTATGGAAGCAACCTAAATGCCCACAGACAGACGAATGGATAAAGATGTGGTACATATACAAAATGGAATATTACTCAGCCATAAAAAGGAATGAAACTGGGTCATTTGTAGAGAAGTTGATGGATCTAGAGACTGTCATACAGAGTGAAGTAAGTCAGAAAGAGAAAAACAAATATTGTATATTAATGCCTATATGTGGAACCTAGAAAAATGGTAGAGATGAACTGGTTTGCAGGGCAGAAATAGAGACACAGAGGTAGAGAACAAACGTATGGACACAAAGTGGGGTAAGCCATGGGGTGGTGGTGGTGGGATGAGTTGGGAGATTAGGATTGACATGTATACATGTCTATGCATAAAATAGATAACTAATAATAACCTACTGTATAAAAAATAACTAAAATTAAATTTCAAAATTTTAAAAAATAAAATGTAAAAATAAAACAGAAAAAAAGTTCTTCCATTCACACTGATGTTTTTATACGAATGAATTATTTCCATGCTTATATCTATAAATACATAAATGAGGAATAAAATCTAACTTGAACCAAAAAAGAAAAAAAAAACTGAACCTAACAGTTATACAGAGGAAAACACTACCAAGGCACTTGCTCCAGTGGTAAACAATTCTGAAATTGGTCAGAGGTGGGGAATCATCTCCCATACAGCCAGCAGCCCCGCCCGCCCACGCAAGGAGCATCCTCATTGCAAAGCTGGGAGACCGTGCCGAGGCCTCTGTGAGTAAACGTGAGCTGAGCCCCAGGCCAGATGCTGCTGAACTGTTCCCACCCTTCCCAGGTGAAACACCTGAATATATACAGGGGCTTGAAAGCCTAGAGGAAGGGCCATGGAGCCACACCAGCGACAGCACGCAGGCCAACTTGGTGCCTGCAGGTCAGCCAGGATGGTACTGGCCACGGGCGCTCTTCTGGAAGCTTTCTATTGCCCTGCCTGAGATACCCCTCCTGTCCCGGCCCCCACTCCTTTTTTTCCTTCCTCACCTCAGCCCGGAGAGATATTCCAGTGGAAGTTATGGGTGACACATCCTCTTCTTTACAGGTGGCAGCCTGGCAACTCCTGCCGAAAGTCCAGCAGAGCCCCACTCACACCGGGCCACCCACAAAGCCGTGGACCCTCACACCCTCCCACCAGCACAGCCCCGAGACTGCTGACGGGGCAGAGGATATGGAGTCAGGCACAGCTGCAGGGGCTATTGCTGCCTGGAGTGCTGTTTATATTGACCTCAACCCAGGCACACCTGGGGAGGGCTTGCCGGCAGGGTCAGGCTGCCCAGGTCAGCTAATCCTCAGCCCTCAGGGAATCACATTGCAGAATATGGACCTCTCTAAGACAGAATATTCGCCAAGGAAAAAAAGGACACAATGCCATTTGCAGCACCGTAGATGAGTCTCGAGGTAATCACGTGACTTGGAGTAAGTCAGAAAGTGAAAGACACATATCATATCATATCACTTATAGGTGTTACCTATAAATTGATACCAGGTCAGATATTTCCACGGAGAAGGGCAATCACAGATTCATTAAACAAACTTATGGTTCACCAAAGGAAAGGTGTGAGGATTGAATTCATTACGATATTGGGGTTAACAGACAGATACAAACACAGTAGACGTATATATTCACCAAAGACCTACGGAGTACCAAGAGAAGACTACTCAACATTCTGTCATAACGTACATGGGAAAAGGATCCCAGGAAGAACAGACATATGTATATGTGTAAAAGAACCACCTCTTGCACACCTACAACAAGCTAAACGTTGTACTCAAACTTGCTGTAATAAAAAATAAAAAATTAAATTAAAAACACGAACAAGAAGTAGTGAGACAAACTTGAGGGGCTTTCTCCTGGCACATTCCGTTCTACATTCCAATCTCGAACACGACTTCCATTGAGGCTCTGCTGCCCTAGTAACCAGATTTGGTAAGGGAGAACTGCTGCCACCTTGTGGCCGTTTCACACAACTGCAGGTTTAATGCCAGCGCTAATGGTCAGTGGATATTCCAAATCATTACAGGCCTGTAAATGACACCTGCCCTGAAAACAAATCCTGGGGTCATATATCGACCAAAAAATTCAAAAGACGTCCATATTTCAAAACGACAGTTTCAAGAGGCATATTTCACGCACATTAGTGTTCTGCTTCTTTTGCTTTCTTTCTTTCTTTGTTAAAAAAAACGGGAATGGAGAAAGGCAACCCTCAGAATGGGCGAAAACGTTCACAAACGAATCAATGGACAAAGGTTTAATCTCCAATATATATAAACAGCTCATGCAGCTTAATATTAATAAAACAAACAACCCAATACAAAAATGGGAAGAAGATCTAAAGAGACGTTTCTTCAAAGAAGACACAGAGATGGCCAAGACGCACATGAAAAGCTGCTCAACATCACTAATTATTAGAGAAATGCAAATCAAAACTACAATGAGGTAAGACCTCACACCTGTTAGAATCGGCATCATCAGATAATCTACAAACAACAAATTCTGGGGACGGTGTGGACAAAAGGAACCCTCTTCCGCTATTGGTGGGAATGTAAATTGATACAGTCACTATGGAGAACAGTATGGAGGTTCCTTTAAAAAACTAAAAAGAGAATTACCATAGGATCCAGCAATCCCACTTCTGGGCATATACCCAGAGAAAACCATAAATAACAGAGACACATTCACCACAATGTTCATTGCAGCACTATTTACAATAGCCAGGTAATGGAAGCAACATAAATGCCCACAGACAGACGAATGGATAAAGATGTGGTACATATACAAAATGGAATATTACTCAGCCATAAAAAGGAATGAAACTGGGTCATTTGTAGAGAAGTTGATGGATCTAGAGACTGTCATACAGAGTGAAGTAAGTCAGAAAGAGAAAAACAAATATTGTATATTAATGCCTATATGTGGAACCTAGAAAAATGGTAGAGATGAACTGGTTTGCAGGGTAGAAATAGAGACACAGAGATAGAGAACAAACGTATGGACACAAAGTGGGGCAAGCCATGGGGTGGTGGTGGTGGGATGAGTTGGGATATTAGGATAGACCTGTATACATGTCTATGCATAAAATAGATAACTAATAATAACCTACTGTATAAAAAAAATAACTAAAATTAAATTTCAAAATTTTAAAAAATAAAATGTAAAAGTAAAAGAGAAAAAAAGTTCTTTCATTCACACTGATGTATTTATACGAATGAATTATTTCCATGCTTATATCTATAAATACATAAATGAGGAATAAAATCTAACTTGAACCAAAAAAGAAAAAAAAACTGAACCTAATAATTATACAGATGAAAACACTACCAAGGCACTTGCTCCAGTGGTAAACAATTCTGAAATTGGTCAGAGGTGGGGAATCATCTCCCATACAGCCAGCAGCCCCGCCCGCCCACGCAAGGAGCATCCTCATTGCAAACCTGGGAGACCGTGCCGAGTCCTCTGTGAGTAATCGTGAGCTGAGCCCCAGGCCAGATGCTGCTGAACTCTTCCCACCCTTCCCAGGTGAAACACCTGAATATGTACAATGGCTTGAAAGCCTAGAAGAAGGGCCGTGGAGCCACACCAGCGACAGCACGCAGGCCAACTTGGTGCCTGCAGGTCAGCCAGGATGGTACTGGCCACGGGCACTCTTCTGGAAGCTTTCTATTACCCTGCCTGAGATACCCCTCCTGTCCCGGCCCCCACTCCTTTTTTTCCTTCCTCACCTCAGCCCGGAGAGATATTCCAGTGGAAGTTATGGGTGACACATCCTCTTCTTTACAGGTGGCAGCCTGGCAACTCCTGCCGAAAGTCCAGCAGAGCCCCACTCACACCGGGCCAGCCACAAAGCCGTGGACCCTCACACCCTCCCACCAGCAGAGCCCCGAGACTGCTGACGGGGCAGAGAATATGGAGTAAGGCACAGCTGCAGGGGCTATTGCTGCCTGGAGTGCTGTTTATATTGACCTCAACCCAGGCACACCTGGGGAGGGCTTGCCGGCAGGGTCAGGCTGCCCAGGTCAGCTAATCCTCAGCCCTCAGGGAATCACATTGCAGAAAATGGACCTCGCTAAGACAGAATATTCGCCAAGGAGAAAAAGGACACAATGCCATTTGCAGCACCGTAGATGAGTCTCGAGGTAATCATGTGACTTGGAGTAAGTCAGAAAGTGAAAGACACATATCATATCATATCACTTATAGGTGTTACCTATAAATTGATACCAGGGCAGATATTTCCACGGAGAAGGGCAATCACAGATTCATTAAACAAACTTATGGTTCACCAAAGGAAAGGTGTGAGGATTGAATTCATTACGATATTGGGGTTAACAGACAGATACAAACACAGTAGACGTATAAAATCACCAAAGACCTACGGAGTACCAAGAGAAGACTACTCAACATTCTGTCATAACGTACATGGGAAAAGGATCCCAGGAAGAACAGACATATGTATATGTGTAAAAGAACCACCTCTTGCACACCTACAACATGCTAAACGTTGTACTCAAACATGCTGTAATAAAAAATAAAAATATAAATTAAAAACTCGAACAAGAAGTAGTGAGACAAACTTGAGGGGCTTTCTCCTGGCACATTCCGTTCTACATTCCAATCTAGAACACGACTTCCATTGAGGCTCTGCTGCCCTAGTAACCAGATTTGGTAAGGGAGAACTGCTGCCACCTTGTGGCCGTTTCACACAACTGCAGGTTTAATGCCAGCGCTAATGGTCAGTGGATATTCCAAATCATTACAGGCCTGTAAATGACACCTGCCCTGAAAACAAATCCTGGGGTCATATATCGAACAAAAAATTCAAAAGACGTCCATATTTCAAAACGACAGTTTCAAGAGGCATATTTCACGCACATTAGTGTTCTGCTTCTTTTGCTTTCTTTCTTTCTTTGTTAAAAAAAACGGGAATGGAGAAAGGCAACCCTCAGAATGGGCAAAAACGTTCACAAACGAATCAATGGACAAAGGTTTAATCTCCAATATATATAAACAGCTCATGCATCTTAATATTAATAAAACAAACAACCCAATACAAAAATGGGTAGAAGATCTAAAGAGACGTTTCTTCAAAGAAGACACAGAGATGGCCAAGACGCACATGAAAAGCTGCTCAACATCACTAATTATTAGAGAAATGCAAATCAAAACTACAATGAGGTAAGACCTCACTCCTGTTAGAATCGGCATCATCAGATAATCTACAAACAACAAATTCTGGGGAGGGTGTGGACAAAAGGAACCCTCTTCCGCTATTGGTGGGAATGTAAATTGATACAGTCACTATGGAGAATAGTATGGAGGTTCCTTTAAAAAACTAAAAAGGGAATTACCATAGGATCCAGCAATCCCACTTCTGGGCATATACCCAGAGAAAACCATAAATCACAGAGACACATTCACCACAATGTTCATTGCAGCACTATTTACAATAGCCAGGTTATGGAAGCAACATAAATGCCCACAGACAGACGAATGGATAAAGATGTGGTACATATATAAAATGGAATATTACTCAGCCATAAAAAGGAATGAAACTGGGTCATTTGTAGAGAAGTTGATGGATCTAGAGACTGTCATACAGAGTGTAGTAAGTCAGAAAGAGAAAAACAAATATTGTATATTAATGCCTATATGTGGAACCTAGAAAAATGGTAGAGATGAACTGGTTTGCAGGGCAGAAATAGAGACACAGAGGTAGAGAACAAACGTATGGACACAAAGTGGGGGAAGCCATGGGGTGGTGGTGGTGGGATGAGTTGGGAGATTAGGAATGACCTGTATATATGTCTATGCATAAAATAGATAACTAATAATAACCTACTGTATAAAAAAATAACTAAAATGAAATTTCAAAATTTTAAAAAATAAAATGTAAAAGTAAAAGAGAAAAAAAGTTCTTTCATTCACACTGATGTATTTATACGAATGAATTATTTCCATGCTTATATCTATAAATACATATATGAGGAATAAAACCTAACTTGAACCAAAAAAGAAAAAAAAAAAACTGAACCTAACAGTTATACAGAGGAAAACACTACCAAGGCACTTGCTCCAGTGGTAAACAATTCTGAAATTGGTCAGAGGTGGGGAATCATCTCCCATACAGCCAGCAGCCCCGCCCGCCCACGCAAGGAGCATCCTCATTGCAAAGCTGGGAGACCGTGCCGAGGCCTCTGTGAGTAAACGTGAGATGAGCCCCAGGCCAGATGCTGCTGAACTGTTCCCACCCTTCCCAGGTGAAACACCTGAATATGTACAAGGGCTTGAAAGCCTAGAGGAAGGGCCGTGGAGCCACACCAGCGACAGCATGCAGGCCAACTTGGTGCCTGCAGGTCAGCCAGGATGGTACTGGCCACGGGCGCTCTTCTGGAAGCTTTCTATTGCCCTGCCTGAGATACCCCTCCTGTCCCGGCCCCCAGTTCTTTTTTTCTTTCCTCACCTCAGCCCGGAGAGATATTCCAGTGGAAGTTATGGGTGACACATCCTCTTCTTTACAGGTGGCAGCCTGGCAACTCCTGCCGAAAGTCCAGCAGAGCCCCACTCACACCGGGCCACCCACAAAGCCGTGGACCCTCACACCCTCCCACCAGCACAGCCCCGAGACTGCTGACGGGGCAGAGGATATGGAGTCAGGCACAGCTGCAGGGGCTATTGCTGCCTGGAGTGCTGTTTATATTGATCTCAAACCAGGCACACCTGGGGAGGGCTTGCCGGCAGGGTCAGGCTGCCCAGGTCAGCTAATCCTCAGCCCTCAGGGAATCACATTGCAGAATATGGACCTCGCTAAGACAGAATATTCGCCAAGGAAAAAAAGGACACAATGCCATTTGCAGCACCGTAGATGAGTCTCGAGGTAATCACGTGACTTGGAGTAAGTCAGAAAGTGAAAGACACATATCATATCATATCACATATAGGTGTTACCTATAAATTGATACCACGGCAGATATTTCCACGGAGAAGGGCAATCACAGATTCATTAAACAAACTTATGGTTCACCAAAGGAAATGTGTGAGGATTGAATTTATTACGATATTGGGGTTAACAGACATATACAAACACAGTAGACGTATATAATCACCAAAGACCTACGGAGTACCAAGAGAAGACTACTCAACATTCTGTCATAACGTACACGGGAAAAGGATCCCAGGAAGAACAGACATATGTATATGTG
>NW_027672324.1:0-231836 GCF_964165515.1 Mesoplodon bidens
CTAACCCTAACCCTAGCCCGGAATAGAAACCCACCACCAGCCCTACACCTTACCTTAAGCCGTTGCCTACTCCTGGCCCGTACGCTGGCACTGACCCGTGCGTCAGCACGTAGCCCGACCCTCCCACGTTTCTGTACCCTCACAGGTGCCCTAAGCCTTGCCGTTCCCTAACCCTAACCCTAGCCCGGAATAGAAACCCACCACCAGCCCTACACTTTTCCTTACGCCGTACCCTACTCCTGACCTGTACGCTGGCACTGACCTGTGCGTCAGCACGTAGCCGGACCCTCCCACGTTTCCGTACCCTCACCTGTGCCCTAAGTCTTGTCATTCCCTAACCCTAACCCTAGCCCGGAACGCAAATCCACCACCAGCCATACACTTTATCCTACGCCGTTGCCTACTCCTGGCCCGTACGCTGGCACTGACACGTGCGTCAGCACGTAGCCCGACCCTCCCACGTTTCCGTACCCTCACCTGTGCCCTAAGCCTTGCCGTTCCCTAACCCTAACCCTAGCCTGGAACGGAAACCAACCACGAGCCCTACAACTTACCTTACGCCGTTGCTTACTCCTGGCCCGTACGCTGGCACTGACCCGAGCGTCAGCACGTAGCCTGACCCTCCCACGTTTCCGTAACCTCACCTGTGCCCTAAGCCTTGCCGTTCCCTAACCCTAACCCTAGCCTGGAACGGAAACCAACCACCAGCCCTACACCTTACCTTACGCCGTTGCCTACTCCTGGCACGTATGCTGGCACTGACCCATGCGTCAGCACGTAGCCTGAACCTCCCACGTTTCCGTACCCTCACCTGTGCCCTAAGCCTTGCCTTTCCCTAACGCTAACCATAGCCCGGAATGAAAACCCACCACCAGCCCTACACCTTACCCTACGCCGTTGCCTAGTCCTGGCCTGTACTCTGGCACTGACCCATGCATCAGCACGTAGCCTTACCCTCCCTCGTTTCCGTACCCTGACCTGTGCCCTAAGCCTTGCCGTTCCCTAACCCTAACCCTAGCCCAGAACGCAAATCCACCACCAGCCGTACACTTTATCCTACGCCGTTGCCTACTCCTGGCCCGTACGCTGGCACTGACCCGTGCGTCTGCACGTAGCCCGACCCTCCCACGTTTCCATACCCTCACCTGTGCCCTAAGCCTTGCCGATCCCTAACACTAACCCTATCCCGGAACGGAAATCAACCACAAGCCCTACACCTTACCTTACGCCGTTGCCAATCCTGGCCCGAACGCTGGCACGGACCCGTGAATCAGCACGTAACCCGACCCTCCCACGTTTCCGTACCCTCCCCTGTGCCCTAAGCCTTGCCGTTCCCTAACCCTAACCCTAGCCTGGAACGGAAACCAACCACCAGCCCTACACCTTACCCTACGCCGTTGCCTACTCCTGGCCTGTACTCTGGCACTGACCCGTTCATCAGCACGTAGCCTTACCCTCCCGCGTTACCGTACCCTGACCTGTGCCCTAAGCCTTGCCGTTCCCTAACCCTAACCCTAGCCCGGAATAGAAACCCACCACCAGCCCTACACCTTACCTTACGCCGTACCCTACTCCTGACCCGTACGCTGGCACAGACCCGTGCGTCAGCACGTAGCCTGACCCTCCCACGTTTCCGTGCCCTCAGCTGTGCCCTAAGCCTTGCCGTTCCCTAACCCTAACCCTAGCCCGAAATGGAAACCCACCACCAGCCCTACACCTTACCTTACGCCGTACCCTATTCCTGGCCCGTACGCTGGCACTGAACTGTGCGTCAGCACGTAGCCTGACCCTCCCACGTTTCCGTACGCTCACCTGTGCCCTAAGCCTTGCCGTTCCCTAACCCTAACCCTAGACCGGAATAGAAACCCACCACCTGCCCTACACCTTACCTTACGCCGTACCCTACTCCTGACCCGTACGCTGGCACTGACCCGTTCGTCTGCACGTAGCCTGACCCTCCCACGCTTCTGTACCCTCACCTGTGCCCTAAGCCTTGCCGTTCCCTAACCCTAACCCTAGCCCGGAACGCAAATCCACCACCAGCCCTACACTTTATCCTACGCCGTTGCCTACTCCTGGCCAGTACGCTGGCACAGACACGTGCATCAGCACGTAGCCCGACCCTCCCACGTTTCCGTACCCTCACCTGTGCCCTAAGCCTTGCCGTTCCCTAACCCTAACCCTAGCCTGGAACGGAAAACAACCACCAGCCCTACACCTTACCTTACGCCGTTGCCTACACCTGGCCCGTACGCTGGCACTGACCCGTGCGTCAGCACGTAGCCTGACCCTCCCACGTTTCCGTACCCTCACCTGTGCCCTAAGCCTTGCCGTTCCCTAACCCTAACCCTAGCCCGGAATGGAAACCTACCACCAGCCCTAAACCTTACCCTACGCCGTTGCCTACTCCTGGCCTGTACTCTGGCACTGCCCCGTGCATCAGCACGTAGCCTTACACTCTGGCGTTTCCGTACCCTCTCCTGTGCCCTAAGCCTTGCCGTTCCCTAACCCTAACCCTAGCCCAGAACGCAAATCCACCACCAGCCTACACTTTATCCTACGCCGTTGCCTACTCCTGTCCCGTACGCTGGCACTGACCTGTGCGTCAGCACGTAGCACGAGCCTCCCACGTTTCCGTACCTTCACCTGTGCCCTAAGCCTTGCCGTTCCCTAACCCTAACCCTAGCCCGGAACGGAAACCCACCACCAGCCTGACACCTTACATTACGCCGTACCCTATTCCTGGCCCGTACGCTGGCACTGAACCGTGCGTCAGCACGTAGCCTGACCCTCCCACGTTTCCGTACCCTCACCTGTGCCCTAAGCCATGCCGTTCCCTAACCCTAACCCTACCCCGGAACGCAAATCCACCACCAGCCCTACACTTTATCCTACGCCGTTGCCTACTCCTGGCCCGTACGCTGGCACTGACCCGTGCGTCAGCACGTAGCCCGACCCTCCCACGTTTCCGTACCCTCACCTGTGCCCTAAGCCTTGCCGTTCCCTAACCCTAACCCTAGCCCGGAATAGAAACCCACCACCAGCCCTACACCTTACCTTACGCCATAACCTACTCCTGACCCGTACGCTGGCACTGACCCGTGCGTCAGCACGTAGACTGACCCTCCCACGTTTCCGTACCCTCACCTGTGCCCTATGCCTTGCCGTTCCCTAACCCTAACCCTAGCCCGGAATAGAAACCCACCACCAAACCTACACCTTACCTTACGCCGTACCCTACTCCTGACCTGTACGCTGGCACTGACCTGTGCGTCAGCACGTAGCCTGACCCTCCCACGTTTCCGTACCCTCACCTGTGCCCTAAGCCTTGCCGTTCCCTAACCCTAACCCTAGCCCCGAACGCAAATCCACCACCAGCCCTACACTTTATCCTACGCCGTTGCCTACTCCTGGCCCGTACGCTGGCACTGACCCATGCGTCAGCACGTAGCCCGACCCTCCCACGTTTCTGTACCCTCACCTGTGCCCTAAGCCTTGCCGTTCCCTAACCCTAACCCTAGCCCGGAATAGAAACCCACCACCAGCCCTACACCTTACCTTAAGCCGTTGCCTACTCCTGGCCCGTACGCTGGCACTGACCCGTGCGTCAGCACGTAGCCCGACCCTCCCACGTTTCTGTACCCTCACCTGTGCCCTAAGCCTTGCCGTTCCCTAACCCTAACCCTAGCCCGGAATAGAAACCCACCACCAGCCCTACACCTTACCTTAAGCCGTTGCCTACTCCTGGCCCGTACGCTGGCACTGACCCGTGCGTCAGCACGTAGCCTGACCCTCCCACGTTTCCGTACCCTCACCAGTGCCCTAAGCGTTGCCGTTCCCTAACCCTAACCCTAGCCCGGAATGGAAACCCACCACCAGCCCTACACTTTATCCTAAGCCGTTGCCTACTCCTGACCCGTATGCTGGCACTGACCCGTGCATCAGCACGTAGCCCGACCCTCCCACGTTTCTGTACCCTCACCTGTGCCCTAAGCCTTGCCGTTCCCAAACCCTAACCCTAGCCCGGAATAGAAACCCACCACCAGCCCTACACCTTACCTTAAGCCGTTGCCTACTCCTGGCCCGTACGCTGGCACTGACCCGTGCGTCAGCACGTAGCCCGAACCTCCCACGTTTCCGTACCCTCACCTGTGCCCTAAGCGTTGCCGTTCCCTAACCCTAACCCTAGCCCGGAATGGAAACCCACCACCAGCCCTACACTTTATCCTACGCCGTTGCCTACTCCTGGCCCGTATGCTGGCACTAACCCGTGCGTCAGCACGGGGCCCGACCCTCCCACGTTTCCGTACCCTCTCCTTTGCCCTAAGCCTTGCCGTTCCCTAACCCTAACCCTAGCCTGGAACGGAAATCAACCACAAGCCCTACACCTTACCTTACGCCGTACCCTACTCCTGGCCCTTACGTTGGCACTGACCAGTGCGTCAGCACGTAGCCTGACCCTCCCACGTTGCCGTACCCTCAGCTGTGCCCTAAGCCTTGCCGTTCCCTAACCCTAACCCTAGCCCGGAATGGAAACCCACCACCAGCCCTACACCTTACCTTACGCCGTACCCTATTCCTGGCCCGTACGCTGGCACTGAACCGTGCGTCATCACGTAGCCTGACCCTCCCACGTTTCCGTACCCTCACCTGTGCCCTAAGCGTTGCCGTTCCCTAACCCTAACCCTAGCCCGGAATGGAAACCCACCACCAGCCCTACACTTTATCCTACGTCGTTGCCTACTCCTGACCCGTATGCTGGCACTGACCCGTGCGTCAGCACGTAGCCCGACCCTCCCACGTTTCTGTACCCTCACCTGTGCCCTAAGCCTTGCCGTTCCCTAACCCTAACCCTAGCCCGGAATAGAAACCCACCACCAGCCCTACACCCTACCTTAAGCCGTTGCCTACTCCTGGCCCGTACGCTGGCACTGACCCGTGCGTCAGCACGTAGCCTGACCCTCCCACTTTTCCGTACCCTCACCTGTGCCCTAAGCCTTGCCGTTCCCTAACCCTAACCCTAGCCCGGAATAGAAACCCACCACCAGCCCTACACCTTACCTTACGCCGTACCCTACTCCTGACCCGTACGCTGGCACTGACACGTGCGTCAGCACGTAGCCTGACCCTCCCACGTTTCCGTAACCTCACCTGTGCCCTAAGCCTTGCCGTTCCCTAACCCTAACCCTAGCCCGGAACGCAAATCCACCACCAGCCATACACTTTATCCTACGCCGTTGCCTACTCCTGGCCCGTATGCTGGCACTGACCCGTGCGTCAGCACGTAGCCCGACCCTCCCACGTTTCCGTACCCTCACCTGTGCCCTAAGCCTTGCCGTTCCCTAACCCTAACCCTAGCCTGGAACGGAAACCAACCACCAGCCCTACACCTTATCTTAGGCCGTTGCTTACTCCTGGACCGTACGCTGGCACTGACCCGTGCCTCAGCACGTAGCCTGACCCTCCCACGTTTCCGTAACCTCACCTGTGCCCTAAGCCTTGCCGTTCCCTAACAGTAACACTAGCCCGGAACGGAAATCAACCACCAGCCCTACACTTTATCCTACGCCGTTGCATACTCCTGGCCCGTACGCTGGCACTGACCCGTTCGTCAGCACGTAGCCCGACCCTCCCACGTTTCTGTACCCTCACCTGTGCCCTAAGCCTTGCCGTTCCCTAACCCTAACCCTAGCCCGGAATAGACACCCACCACCAGCCCTACACCTTACCTTACGCCATACCCTACTCCTGACCCGTACGCTGGCACTGACCCGTGCGTCAGCACGTAGCCTGACCCTCCCACGTTTCCGTGCCCTCACCTGTGCCCTAAGCCTTGCGGTTCCCTAACCCTAACCCTAGCCCGGAATAGAAACCCACCACCAGCCCTACACGTTACCTTACGCCGTACCATATTCCTGACCTGTACGCTGGCACTGACCTGTGCGTCAGCACGTAGCCTGACCCTCCCACGTTTCCGTACCCTCACCTGTGCCCTAAGCCTTGCCGTTCCCTAACCCTAACCCTAGTCCCGAACGCAAATCCACCACCAGCCCTACACTTTATCCTACGCCGTTGCCTACTCCTGGCCCGTACGCTGGCACTGACCCGTGCGTCAGCACGTAGCCCGACCCTCCCACGTTTCCGTACCCTCACCTGTGCCCTAAGCCTTGCCGTTCCCTAACACTAACCCTAGCCTGGAACGCAAATCCACCACTAGCCCTACACTTTATCCTACGCCGTTGCCTACTCCTGGCCCGTACGCTGGCACCGACCCGTGCGTCAGCACGTAGCCCGACCCTCCCACGTTTCCGTACCCTCACCTGTGCCCTAAGCCTTGCCGTTCCCTAACCCTAACCCTAGCCTGGAACGGAAACCAACCACCAGCCCTACACCTTACCTTACGCCGTTGCCTACTCCTGGCACGTATGCTGGCACTGACCCGTGCGTCAGCACGTAGCCTGAACCTCCCACGTTTCCGTACCCTCAACTGTGCCCTAAGCCTTGCCTTTCCCTAACGCTAACCCTAGCCGGGAATGAAAACCCACCACCAGCCCTACACCTTACCCTACGCCGTTGCCTAGTCCTGGCCTGTACTCTGGCACTGACCCGTGCATCAGCACGTAGCCTTACCCTCCCGCGTTTCCGTACCCTGACCTGTGCCCTAAGCCTTGCCGTTCCCTAACCCTAACCCTAGCCCAGAACGCAAATCCACCACCAGCCGTACACTTTATCCTATGCCGTTGCCTACTCCTGGCCCGTACGCTGGCACTGACCCGTGCGTCTGCACGTAGCCCGACCCTCCCACGTTTCCATACCCTCACCTGTGCCCTAAGCCTTGCCGATCCCTAACCCTAACCCTATCCCGGAACGGAAATCAACCACAAGCCCTACACCTTACCTTACGCCGTTGCCCACTCCTGGCCCGAACGCTGGCACGGACCCTTGAATCAGCACGTAGCCCGACCCTCCCACGTTTCCGTACCCTCCCCTGTGCCCTAAGCCTTGCCGTTCCCTAACCCTAACCCTAGCCTGGAACGGAAACCAACCACCAGCCCTACACCTTACCCTACGCCGTTGCCTACTCCTGGCCTGTACTGTGGCACTGACCCGTTCATCAGCACGTAGCCTTACCCTCCCGCGTTTCCGTACCCTGACCTGTGCCCTAAGCCTTGCCGTTCCCTAACCCTAACCCTAGCCCGGAATAGAAACCCACCACCAGCCCCACACCTTACCTTACGCCGTACCCTACTCCTGACCCGTACGCTGGCACTGACCCGTGCGTCAGCACGTAGCCTGACCCTCCCACGTTTCCGTGCCCTCAGCTGTGCCCTAAGCCTTGCCGTTCCCTAACCCTAACCCTAGCCCGGAACGCAAATCCACCACCAGCCCTACACTTTATCCTACGCCGTTGCCTACTCCTGGCCAGTACGCTGGCACTGACCCGTGCATCAGCACGTCGCCCGACCCTCCCACGTTTCCGTACCCTCACCTGTGCCCTAAGCCTTGCCGTTCCCTAACCCTAACCCTAGCCTGGAACGGAAAACAACCACCAGCCCTACACCTTACCTTACGCCATTGCCTACACCTGGCCCGTACGCTGGCACTGACCCGTGCGTCAGCACGTAGCCTGACCCTCCCACGTTTCCGTACCCTCACCTGTGCCCTAAGCCTTGCCGTTCCCTAACCCTAACCCTAGCCCGGAATGGAAACCCACCACCAGCCCTACACCTTACCCTACGCCGTTGCCTACTCCTGGCCTGTACTCTGGCACTGCCCCGTGCATCAGCACGTAGCCTTACACTCTGGCGTTTCCATACCCTCTCCTGTGCCCTAAGCCTTGCCGTTCCCTAACCCTAACCCTAGCCCAGAACGCAAATCCACCACCAGCCTACACTTTATCCTACGCCGTTGCCTACTCCTGGCCCGTACGCTGGCACTGACCCGTGCGTCAGCACGTAGCACGAGCCTCCCACGTTTCCGTACCTTCACCTGTGCCCTAAGCCTTGCCGTTCCCTAACCCTAACCCTAGCCCGGAACGGAAACCCACCACCAGCCTGACACCTTACATTACGCCGTACCCTATTCCTGGCCCGTACGCTGGCACTGAACCGTGCGTCAGCACGTAGCCTGACCCTCCCACGTTTCCGTACCCTCACCTGTGCCCTAAGCCATGCCGTTCCCTAACCCTAAACCTAGCCCGGAACGCAAATCCACCACCAGCCCTACACTTTATCCTACGCCGTTGCCTACTCCTGGCCCGTACGCTGGCACTGACCCGTGCGTCAGCACGTAGCCCGACCCTCCCACGTTTCCGTACCCTCACCTGTGCCCTAAGCCTTGCCGTTCCCTAACCCTAACCCTAGCCCGGAATAGAAACCCACCACCAGCCCTACACCTTACCTTAAGCCGTTGCCTACTCCTGGCCCGTACGCTGGCACTGACCCGTGCGTCAGCACGTAGCCCGACCCTCCCACGTTTCTGTACCCTCACCTGTGCCCTAAGCCTTGCCGTTCCCTAACCCTAACCCTAGCCCCGAACGCAAATCCACCACCAGCCCTACACTATATCCTACGCCGTTGCCTACTCCTGGCCCGTACGCTGGCACTGACCCGTGCGTCAGCACGTAGCCCGACCCACCCACGTTTCTGTACCCTCACCTGTGCCCTAAGCCTTGCCGTTCCCTAACCCTAACCCTAGCCCGGAATAGAAACCCACCACCAGCCCTACACCTTACCTTAAGCCGTTGCCTACTCCTGGCCGGTACGCTGGCACTGACCCGTGCGTCAGCACGTAGCCCCACCCTCCCACGTTTCTGTACCCTCACCTGTGCCCTAAGCCTTGCCGTTCCCTAACCCTAACCCTATCCCGGAATAGAAACCCACCACCAGCCCTACACCTTACCTTAAGCCGTTGCCTACTCCTGGCCCGTACGCTGGCACTGACCCGTGCGTCAGCACATAGCCTGACCCTCCCACGTTTCCGTACCCTCACCAGTGCCCTAAGCGTTGCCGTTCCCTAACCCTAACCCTAGCCCGGAATGGAAACCCACCACCAGCCCTACACTTTATCCTACGCCGTTGCCTACTCCTGAACCGTATGCTGGCGCTGACCCGTGCGTCAGCACGTAGCCCGACCCTCCCACGTTTCTGTACCCTCACCTGTGCCCTAAGCCTTGCCGTTCCCTAACCCTAACCCTAGCCCGGAATAGAAACCCACCACCAGCCCTACACCTTACCTTAAGCCGTTGCTTACTCCTGGCCCGTACGCTGGCACTGACCCGTGCGTCAGCACGTAGCCTGACCCTCCCACGTTTCCGTACCCTCACCTGTGCCCTAAGCCTTGCCGTTCCCTAACCCTAACCCTAGCCGGGAATAGAAATCCACCACCAGCCCTACACCTTACCTTACGCCGTACCCTACTCCTGACCCGTACGCTGGCACTGACACATGCGTCAGCACGTAGCCTGACCCTCCCACGTTTCCGTACCCTCACCTGTGCCCTAAGCCTTGCCGTTCCCTAACCCTAACCCTAGCCCGGAATAGAAACCCACCACCAGCCCTACACTTTTCCTTACGCCGTACCCTACTCCTGACCTGTACGCTGGCACTGACCTGTGCGTCAGCACGTAGCCGGACCCTCCCACGTTTCCGTACCCTCACCTGTGCCCTAAGCCTTGTCATTCCCTAACCCTAACCCTAGCCCGGAACGCAAATCCACCACCAGCCATACACTTTATCCTACGCCGTTGCCTACTCCTGGCCCGTACGCTGGCACTGACACGTGCGTCAGCACGTAGCCCGACCCTCCCACGTTTCCGTACCCTCACCTGTGCCCTAAGCCTTGCCGTTCCCTAACCCTAACCCTAGCCTGGAACGGAAACCAACCACGAGCCCTACAACTTACCTTACGCCGTTGCTTACTCCTGGCCCATACGCTGGCACTGACCCGAGCGTCAGCACGTAGCCTGACCCTCCCACGTTTCCGTAACCTCACCTGTGCCCTAAGCCTTGCCGTTCCCTAACCCTAACACTAGCCCGGAACGGAAATCAACCACCAGCCCTACACTTTATCCTACGCCGTTGCCTACTCCTGGCCCGTACGCTGGCACTGACCTGTGCGTCAGCACGTAGCCCGACCCTCCCACGTTTCTGTACCCTCACCTGTGCCCTAAGCCTTGCCGTTCCCTAACCCTAACCCTAGCCCGGAATAGAAACCCACCACCAGCCCTACACCTTACCTTACGCCATACCCTACTCCTGACCCGTACGCTGGCACTGACCCGTGCGTCAGCACGTAGCCTGACCCTCCCACGTTTCCGTGCCCTCACCTGTGCCCTAAGCCTTGCCGTTCGCTAACCCTAACCCTAGCCCGGAATAGAAACCCACCACCAGCCCTACACGGTACCTTACGCCGTACCATACTCCTGACCTGTACGCTGGCACTGACCTGTGCGTCAGCACGTAGCCTGACCCTCCCACGTTTCCGTACCCTCACCTGTGCCCTAAGCCTTGTCGTTCCCTAACCCTAACCCTAGCCCGGAATGGAAACCCACCACCAGCCCTACACCTTACCTTACGCCGTACCCTATTCCTGGCCCGTACGCTGGCACTGAACCGTGTGTCAGCACGTAGCCTGACCCTCCCACGTTTCCGTACCCTCACCTGTGCCCTAAGCCTTGCCGTTCCCTAACCCTAACCCTAGACCGGAATAGAAACCCACCACCTGCCCTACACCTTACCTTACGCCGTACCCTACTCCTGACCCATACGCTGGCACTGACCCGTTCGTCTGCACGTAGCCTGACCCTCCCACGCTTCTGTACCCTCACCTGTGCCCTAAGCCTTGCCGTTCCCTAACCCTAACCCTAGCCCGGAACGCAAATCCACCACCAGCCCTACACTTTATCCTACGCCGTTGCCTACTCCTGGCCAGTACGCTGGCACAGACACGTGCATCAGCACATAGCCCGACCCTCCCACGTTTCCGTACCCTCACCTGTGCCCTAAGCCTTGCCGTTCCCTAACCCTAACCCTAGCCTGGAACGGAAAACAACCACCAGCCCTACACCTTACCTTACGCCGTTGCCTACACCTGGCCCGTACGCTGGCACTGACCCGTGCGTCAGCACGTAGCCTGACCCTCCCACGTTTCCGTACCCTCACCTGTGCCCTAAGCCTTGCCGTTCCCTAACCCTAACACTAGCCCCGAATGGAAACCTACCACCAGCCCTACACCTTACCCTACGCCGTTGCCTACTCCTGGCCTGTACTCTGGCACTGCCCCGTGCATCAGCACGTAGCCTTACACTCTGGCGTTTCCGTACCCTCTCCTGTGCCCTAAGCCTTGCCGTTCCCTAACCCTAACCCTAGCCCAGAACGCAAATCCACCACCAGCCTACACTTTATCCTACGCCGTTGCCTACTCCTGTCCCGTACGCTGGCACTGACCTGTGCGTCAGCACGTAGCACGAGCCTCCCACGTTTCCGTACCTTCACCTGTGCCCTAAGCCTTGCCGTTCCCTAACCCTAACCCTATCCCGGAACGGAAACCCACCACCAGCCTGACACCTTACATTACGCCGTACCCTATTCCTGGCCCGTACGCTGGCACTGAACCGTGCGTCAGCACGTAGCCTGACCCTCCCACGTTTCCGTACCCTCACCTGTGCCCTAAGCCATGCCGTTCCCTAACCCTAACCCTACCCCGGAACGCAAATCCACCACCAGCCCTACACTTTATCCTACGCCGTTGCCTACTCCTGGCCCGTACGCTGGCACTGACCCGTGCGTCAGCACGTAGCCCGACCCTCCCACGTTTCCGTACCCTCACCTGTGCCCTAAGCCTTGCCGTTCCCTAACCCTAACCCTAGCCCGGAATAGAAACCCACCACCAGCCCTACACCTTACCTTACGCCATAACCTACTCCTGACCCGTACGCTGGCACTGACCCGTGCGTCAGCACGTAGACTGACCCTCCCACGTTTCCGTACCCTCACCTGTGCCCTATGCCTTGCCGTTCCCTAACCCTAACCCTAGCCCGGAATAGAAACCCACCACCAGCCCTACACCTTACCTTACGCCGTACCCTACTCCTGACCTGTACGCTGGCACTGACCTGTGCGTCAGCACGTAGCCTGACCCTCCCACGTTTCCGTACCCTCACCTGTGCCCTAAGCCTTGCCGTTCCCTAACCCTAACCCTAGCCCCGAACGCAAATCCACCACCAGCCCTACACTTTATCCTACGCCGTTGCCTACTCCTGGCCCGTACGCTGGCACTGACCCGTGCGTCAGCACGTAGCCCGACCCTCCCACGTTTCTGTACCCTCACCTGTGCCCTAAGCCTTGCCGTTCCCTAACCCTAACCCTAGCCCGGAATAGAAACCCACCACCAGCCCTACACCTTACCTTAAGCCGTTGCCTACTCCTGGCCCGTACGCTGGCACTGACCCGTGCGTCAGCACGTAGCCCGACCCTCCCACGTTTCTGTACCCTCACCTGTGCCCTAAGCCTTGCCGTTCTCTAACCCTAACCCTAGCCCGGAATAGAAACCCACCACCAGCCCTACACCTTACCTTAAGCCGTTGCCTACTCCTGGCCCGTACGCTGGCACTGACCCGTGCGTCAGCACGTAGCCTGACCCTCCCACGTTTCCGTACCCTCACCAGTGCCCTAAGCGTTGCCGTTCCCTAACCCTAACCCTAGCCCGGAATGGAAACCCACCACCAGCCCTACACTTTATCCTAAGCCGTTGCCTACTCCTGACCCGTATGCTGGCACTGACCCGTGCATCAGCACGTAGCCCGACCCTCCCACGTTTCCGTACCCTCTCCTTTGCCCTAAGCCTTGCCGTTCCCTAACCCTAACCCTAGCCTGGAACGGAAATCAACCACAAGCCCTACACCTTACCTTACGCCGTACCCTACTCCTGGCCCTTACGTTGGCACTGACCAGTGCGTCAGCACGTAGCCTGACCCTCCCACGTTGCCGTACCCTCAGCTGTGCCCTAAGCCTTGCCGTTCCCTAACCCTAACCCTAGCCCGGAATGGAAACCCACCACCAGCCCTACACCTTACCTTACGCCGTACCCTATTCCTGGCCCGTACGCTGGCACTGAACCGTGCGTCATCACGTAGCCTGACCCTCCCACGTTTCCGTACCCTCACCTGTGCCCTAAGCGTTGCCGTTCCCTAACCCTAACCCTAGCCCGGAATGGAAACCCACCACCAGCCCTACACTTTATCCTACGTCGTTGCCTACTCCTGACCCGTATGCTGGCACTGACCCGTGCGTCAGCACGTAGCCCGACCCTCCCACGTTTCTGTACCCTCACCTGTGCCCTAAGCCTTGCCGTTCCCTAACCCTAACCCTAGCCCGGAATAGAAACCCACCACCAGCCCTACACCCTACCTTAAGCCGTTGCCTACTCCTGGCCCGTACGCTGGCACTGACCCGTGCGTCAGCACGTAGCCTGACCCTCCCACTTTTCCGTACCCTCACCTGTGCCCTAAGCCTTGCCGTTCCCTAACCCTAACCCTAGCCCGGAATAGAAACCCACCACCCGCCCTACACCTTACCTTACGCCGTACCCTACTCCTGACCCGTACGCTGGCACTGACACGTGCGTCAGCACGTAGCCTGACCCTCCCACGTTTCCGTAACCTCACCTGTGCCCTAAGCCTTGCCGTTCCCTAACCCTAACCCTAGCCCGGAACGCAAATCCACCACCAGCCATACACTTTATCCTACGCCGTTGCCTACTCCTGGCCCGTATGCTGGCACTGACCCGTGCGTCAGCACGTAGCCCGACCCTCCCACGTTTCCGTACCCTCACCTGTGCCCTAAGCCTTGCCGTTCCCTAACCCTAACCCTAGCCTGGAACGGAAACCCACCACCAGCCCTACACCTTACCTTACGCCGTTGCTTACTCCTGGACCGTACGCTGGCACTGACCCGTGCCTCAGCACGTAGCCTGACCCTCCCACGTTTCCGTAACCTCACCTGTGCCCTAAGCCTTGCCGTTCCCTAACCCTAACACTAGCCCGGAACGGAAATCAACCACCAGCCCTACACTTTATCCTACGCCGTTGCATACTCCTGGCCCGTACGCTGGCACTGACCCGTTCGTCAGCACGTAGCCCGACCCTCCCACGTTTCTGTACCCTCACCTGTGCCCTAAGCCTTGCCGTTCCCTAACCCTAACCCTAGCCCGGAATAGACACCCACCACCAGCCCTACACCTTACCTTACGCCATACCCTACTCCTGACCCGTACGCTGGCACTGACCCGTGCGTCAGCACGTAGCCTGACCCTCCCACGTTTCCGTGCCCTCACCTGTGCCCTAAGCCTTGCGGTTCCCTAACCCTAACCCTAGCCCGGAATAGAAACCCACCACCAGCCCTACACGTTACCTTACGCCGTACCATATTCCTGACCTGTACGCTGGCACTGACCTGTGCGTCAGCACGTAGCCTGACCCTCCCACGTTTCCGTACCCTCACCTGTGCCCTAAGCCTTGCCGTTCCCTAACCCTAACCCTAGTCCCGAACGCAAATCCACCACCAGCCCTACACTTTATCCTACGCCGTTGCCTACTCCTGGCCCGTACGCTGGCACTGACCCGTGCGTCAGCACGTAGCCCGACCCTCCCACGTTTCCGTACCCTCACCTGTGCCCTAAGCCTTGCCGTTCCCTAACACTAACCCTAGCCTGGAACGCAAATCCACCACTAGCCCTACACTTTATCCTACGCCGTTGCCTACTCCTGGCCCGTACGCTGGCACCGACCCGTGCGTCAGCACGTAGCCCGACCCTCCCACGTTTCCGTACCCTCACCTGTGCCCTAAGCCTTGCCGTTCCCTAACCCTAACCCTAGCCTGGAACGGAAACCAACCACCAGCCCTACACCTTACCTTACGCCGTTGCCTACTCCTGGCACGTATGCTGGCACTGACCCGTGCGTCAGCACGTAGCCTGAACCTCCCACGTTTCCGTACCCTCACCTGTGCCCTAAGCCTTGCCTTTCCCTAACGCTAACCCTAGCCCGGAATGAAAACCCACCACCAGCCCTACACCTTACCCTACGCCGTTGCCTAGTCCTGGCCTGTACTCTGGCACTGACCCGTGCATCAGCACGTAGCCTTACCCTCCCGCGTTTCCGTACCCTGACCTGTGCCCTAAGCCTTGCCGTTCCCTAACCCTAACCCTAGCCCCGAACGCAAATCCACCACCAGCCCTACACTATATCCTACGCCGTTGCCTACTCCTGGCCCGTACGCTGGCACTGACCCGTGCGTCAGCACGTAGCCCGACCCACCCACGTTTCTGTACCCTCACCTGTGCCCTAAGCCTTGCCGTTCCCTAACCCTAACCCTAGCCCGGAATAGAAACCCACCACCAGCCCTACACCTTACCTTAAGCCGTTGCCTACTCCTGGCCCGTACGCTGGCACTGACCCGTGCGTCAGCACGTAGCCCCACCCTCCCACGTTTCTGTACCCTCACCTGTGCCCTAAGCCTTGCCGTTCCCTAACCCTAACCCTATCCCGGAATAGAAACCCACCACCAGCCCTACACCTTACCTTAAGCCGTTGCCTACTCCTGGCCCGTACGCTGGCACTGACCCGTGCGTCAGCACATAGCCTGACCCTCCCACGTTTCCGTACCCTCACCTGTGCCCTAAGCGTTGCCGTTCCCTAACCCTAACCCTAGCCCGGAATGGAAACCCACCACCAGCCCTACACTTTATCCTACGCCGTTGCCTACTCCTGACCCGTATGCTGGTGCTGACCCGTGCGTCAGCACGTAGCCCGACCCTCCCACGTTTCTGTACCCTCACCTGTGCCCTAAGCCTTGCCGTTCCCTAACCCTAACCCTAGCCCGGAATAGAAACACACCACCAGCCCTACAACTTACCTTAAGCCGTTGCTTACTCCTGGCCCGTACGCTGGCACTGACCCGTGCGTCAGCACGTAGCCTGACCCTCCCACGTTTCCGTACCCTCACCTGTGCCCTAAGCCTTGCCGTTCCCTAACCCTAACCCTAGCCGGGAATAGAAATCAACCACCAGCCCTACACCTTACCTTACGCCGTACCCTACTCCTGACCCGTACGCTGGCACTGACACGTGCGTCAGCACGTAGCCTGACCCTCCCACGTTTCCGTACCCTCACCTGTGCCCTAAGCCTTGCCGTTCCCTAACCCTAACCCTAGCCCGGAATAGAAACCCACCACCAGCCCTACACTTTTCCTTACGCCGTACCCTACTCCTGACCTGTACGCTGGCACTGACCTGTGCGTCAGCACGTAGCCGGACCCTCCCACGTTTCCGTACCCTCACCTGTGCCCTAAGCCTTGTCATTCCCTAACCCTAACCCTAGCCCGGAACGCAAATCCACCACCAGCCATACACTTTATCCTACGCCGTTGCCTACTCCTGGCCCGTACGCTGGCACTGACACGTGCGTCAGCACGTAGCCCGACCCTCCCAAGTTTCCGTACCCTCACCTGTGCCCTAAGCCTTGCCGTTCCCTAACCCTAACCCTAGCCTGGAACGGAAACCAACCACGAGCCCTACAACTTACCTTACGCCGTTGCTTACTCCTGGCCCGTACGCTGGCACTGACCCGAGCGTCAGCACGTAGCCTGACCCTCCCACGTTTCCGTAACCTCACCTGTGCCCTAAGCCTTGCCGTTCCCTAACCCTAACACTAGCCCTGAACGGAAATCAACCACCAGCCCTACACTTTATCCTACGCCGTTGCCTACTCCTGGCCCGTACGCTGGCACTGACCCGTGCGTCAGCACGTAGCCCGACCCTCCCACGTTTCTGTACCCTCACCTGTGCCCTAAGCCTTGCCGTTCCCTAACCCTAACCCTAGCCCGGAATAGAAACCCACCACCAGCCCTACACCTTACCTTACGCCATACCCTACTCCTGACCCGTACGCTGGCACTGACCCGTGCGTCAGCACGTAGCCTGACCCTCCCACGTTTCCGTGCCCTCACCTGTGCCCTAAGCCTTGCCGTTCGCTAACCCTAACCCTAGCCCGGAATAGAAACCCACCACCAGCCCTACACGGTACCTTACGCCGTACCATACTCCTGACCTGTACGCTGGCACTGACCTGTGCGTCAGCACGTAGCCTGACCCTCCCACGTTTCCGTACCCTCACCTGTGCCCTAAGCCTTGTCGTTCCCTAACCCTAACCCTAGCCCCGAATGCAAATCCACCACCAGCCCTACACTTTATCCTACGCCGTTGCCTACTCCTGGCCCGTACGCTGGCACTGACCCGTGCGTCAGCACGTAGCCCGACCCTCCCACGTTTCTGTACCCTCACCTGTGCCCTAAGCCTTGCCGTTCCCTAACCTTAACCCTAGCCCGGAATAGAAACCCACCACCAGCCCTACACCTTACCTTAAGCCGTTGCCTACTCCTGGCCCGTACGCTTGCACTGACCCGTGCGTCAGCACGTAGCCCGAACCTCCCACGTTTCTGTATCCTCACCTGTGCCCTAAGCCTTGCCGTTCCCTAACCCTAACCCTAGCCCGGAATAGAAACCCACCACCAGCCCTACACCTTACCTTAAGCCGTTGCCTACTCCTGGCCCGTACGCTGGCACTGACCCGTGCGTCAGCACGTAGCCTGACCCTCCCACGTTTCCGTACCCTCACCAGTGCCCTAAGCGTTGCCGTTCCCTAACCCTAACCCTAGCCCGGAATGGAAACCCACCACCAGCCCTACACTTTATCCTACGCCGTTGCCTACTCCTGACCCGTATGCTGGCACTGACCCGTGCGTCAGCACGTAGCCCGACCCTCCCACGTTTCTGTACCCTCACCTGTGCCCTAAGCCGTGCCGTTCCCTAACCCTAACCCTAGCCCGGAATAGAAACCCACCACCAGCCCTACACCTTACCTTAAGCCGTTGCCTACTCCTGGCCCGTACGCTGGCACTGACCCGTGCGTCAGCACGTAGCCTGACCCTCCCACGTTTCCGTACCCTCACTTGTGCCCTAAGCCTTGCCGTTCCCTAACCCTAACCCTAGCCAGGAATAGAAAGCCACCACCAGCCCTACTCCTTACCTTACGCCGTACCCTACTCCTGACCCGTACGCTGGCACTGACACGTGCGTCAGCACGTAGCCTGACCCTCCCACGTTTCAGTACCCTCACCTGTGCCCTAAGCCTTGCCGTTCCCTAACCCTAACCCTAGCCCGGAATAGAAACCCACCACCAGCCCTACACTTTTCCTTACGCCGTACCCTACTCCTGACCTGTACGCTGGCACTGACCTGTGCGTCAGCACGTAGCCTGACCCTCCCACGTTTCCGTACCCTCACCTGTGCCCTAAGCCTTGTCATTCCCTAACCCTAACCCTAGCCCGGAACGCAAATCCACCACCAGCCATACACTTTATCCTACGCTGTTGCCTACTCCTGGCCCGTACGCTGGCACTGACACGTGCGTCAGCACGTAGCCCGACCCTCCCACGTTTCCGTACCCTCACCTGTGCCCTATGCCTTGCCGTTCCCTAACCCTAACCCTAGCCTGGAACGGAAACCAACCACGAGCCCTACACCTTACATTACGCCGTTGCTTACTCCTGGCCCGTACGCTGGCACTGACCCGAGCGTCAGCACGTAGCCTGACCCTCCCACGTTTCCGTAACCTCACCTGTGCCCTAAGCCTTGCCGTTCCCTAACCCTAACACTAGCCCGGAACGGAAATCAACCACCAGCCCTACACTTTAGCCTACGCCGTTGCCTACTCCTGGCCCGTACGCTGGCACTGACCCGTGCGTCAGCACGTAGCCCGACCCTCCCACGTTTCTGTACCCTCACCTGTGCCCTAAGCCTTGCCATTCCCTAACCCTAACCCTAGCCCGGAATAGAAACCCACCACCAGCCCTACACCTTACCTTACGCCATACCCTACTCCTGACCCGTACGCTGGCACTGACCCGTGCGTCAGCACGTAGCCTGACCCTCCCACGTCTCCGTGCCCTCACCTGTGCCCTAAGCCTTGCCGTTCCCTAACCCTAACCCTAGCCTGGAACGGAAACCAACCACCAGCCCTACACCTTACCCTACGCCGTTGCCTACTCCTGGCCTGTACTCTGGCACTGCCCCGTGCATCAGCACGTAGCCTTACACTCTGGCGTTTCCGTACCCTCTCCTGTGCCCTAAGCCTTGCCGTTCCCTAACCCTAACCCTAGCCCAGAACGCAAATCCACCACCAGCCTACACTTTATCCTACGCCGTTAGCTACTCCTGGCCCGTACGCTGGCACTGACCCGTGCGTCAGCACGTAGCACGAGCCTCCCACGTTTCCGTACCTTCACCTGTGCCCTAAGCCTTGCCGTTCCCTAACCCTAACCCTAGCCCGGAACGGAAACCCACCACCAGCTTGACACCTTACATTACGCCGTACCCTATTCCTGGCCCGTACGCTGGCACTGAACCGTGCGTCAGCACGTAGCCTGACCCTCCCACGTTTCCGTACCCTCACCTGTGCCCTAAGCCATGCCGTTCCCTAAACCTAACCCTAGCCCGGAACGCAAATCCACCACCAGCCGTACACATTATCCTACGCCGTTGCCTACTCCTGGCCCGTACGCTGGCACTGACACGTGCGTCAGCACGTAGCCCGACCCTCCCACGTTTCCGTACCCTCACCTGTGCCCTAAGCCTTGCCGTTCCCTAACCCTAACCCTAGCCCGGAATAGAAACCCACCACCAGCCCTACACCTTACCTTACGCCATAACCTACTCCTGACCCGTACGCTGGCACTGACCCGTGCGTCAGCACGTAGACTGACCCTCCCACGTTTCCGTACCCTCACCTGTGCCCTATGCCTTGCCGTTCCCTAACCCTAACCCTAGCCCGGAATAGAAACCCACCACCAGCCCTACACCTTACCTTACGCCGTACCCTACTCCTGACCTGTACGCTGGCACTGACCTGTGCGTCAGCACGTAGCCTGACCCTCCCACGTTTCCGTACCCTCACCTGTGCCCTAAGCCTTGCCGTTCCCTAACCCTAACCCTAGCCCCGAACGCAAATCCACCACCAGCCCTACACTTTATCCTACGCCGTTGCCTACTCCTGGCCCGTACGCTGGCACTGACCCGTGCGTCAGCACGTAGCCCGACCCTCCCACGTTTCTGTACCCTCACCTGTGCCCTAAGACTTGCTGTTCCCTAACCCTAACCCTAGCCCGGAATAGAAACCCACCACCAGCCCTACACTTTATCCTACGCCGTTGCCTACTCCTGGCCCGTACGCTGGCACTGACCCGTGCGTCAGCACGTAGCCCGACCCTCCCACGTTTCTGTACCCTCACCTGTGCCCTAAGACTTGCCGTTCCCTAACCCTAACCCTAGCCCGGAATAGAAACCCACCACCAGCCCTACACCTTACCTTAAGCCGTTGCCTACTCCTGGCCCGTACGCTGGCACTGACCCGTGCGTCAGCACGTAGCCTGACCCTCCCACGTTTCCGTACCCTCACCAGGGCCCTAAGCGTTGCCGTTCCCTAACCCTAACCCTAGCCCGGAATGGAAACCCACCACCAGCCCTACACCTTATCCTACGCCGTTGCCTACTCCTGACCCGTATGCTGGCACTGACCCGTGCGTCAGCACGTAGCCCGAACCTCCCACGTTTCTGTACCCTCACCTGTGCCCTAAGCCTTGCCGTTCCCTAACCCTAACCCTAGCCCGGAATAGAAACCCACCACCAGCCCTACACGTTACCTTAAGCCGTTGCCTACTCCTGGCCCGTACGCTGGCACTGACCCGTGCGTCAGCACGTAGAATGACCCTCCCACGTTTCCGTACCCTCACCTGTGCCCTAAGCCTTGCCGTTCCCTAACCCTAACCCTAGCCGGGAATAGAAAGCCACCACCAGCCCTACACCTTACCTTACGCCGTACCCTACTCCTGACCCGTACGCTGGCACTGACACGTGCGTCAGCACGTAGCCTGACCCTCCCACGTTTCCGTACCCTCACCTGTGCCCTAAGCCTTGCCGTTCCCTAACCCTAACCCTAGCCCGGAATAGAAACCCACCACCAGCCCTACACTTTTCCTTACGCCGTACCCTACTCCTGACCTGTACGCTGGCACTGACCTGTGCGTCAGCACGTAGCCTGACCCTCCCACGTTTCCGTACCCTCACATGTGCCCTAAGCCTTGTCATTCCCTAACCCTAACCCTAGCCCGGAACGCAAATCCACCACCAGCCATACACTTTATCCTACGCCGTTGCCTACTCCTGGCCCGTACGCTGGCACTGACACGTGCGTCAGCACGTAGCCCGACCCTCCCACGTTTCCGTACCCTCACCTGTGCCCTAAGCCTTGCCCTTCCCTAACCCTAACCCTAGCCCCGAATAGAAACCCACCACCAGCCCTACACCTTACCTTACGCCATAACCTACTCCTGACGCGTACGCTGGCACTGACCCGTGCGTCAGCACGTAGACTGACCCTCCCACGTTTCCGTACCCTCACCTGTGCCCTATACCTTGCCGTTCCCTAACCCTAACCCTAGCCCGGAATAGAAACCCACCACCAGCCCTACACCTTACCTTACGCCGTACCCTACTCCTGACCTGTACGCTGGCACTGACCTGTGCGTCAGCACGTAGCCTGACCCTCCCACGTTTCCGTACCCTCACCTGTGCCCTAAGCCTTGCCGTTCCCTAACCCTAACCCTAGCCCGGAATGGAAACCCACCACCAGCCCTACACTTTATCCTACGCCGTTGCCTACTCCTGGCCCGTACGCTGGCACTGACCCGTGCGTCAGCACGTAGCCCGACCCTCCCACGTTTCTGTACCCTCACCTGTGCCCTAAGCCTTGCCGTTCCCTAACCCTAACCCTAGCCCGGAATAGAAACCCACCACCAGCCCTACACTTTATCCTACGCTGTTGCCTACTCCTGGCCCGTACGCTGGCACTGACCCGTGCATCAGCACGTAGCCCGACCCTCCCACGTTTCTGTACACTCACCTGTGCCCTAAGCCTTGCCGTTCCCTAACCCTAACCCTAGTCCGGAATAGAAACCCACCACCAGCCCTACACCTTACCTTAAGCCGTTGCCTACTCCTGGCCCGTACGCTGGCACTGACCCGTGCGTCAGCACGTAGCCTGACCCTCCCACGTTTCCGTACCCTCACCAGTGCCCTAAGCGTTGCCGTTCCCTAACCCTAACCCTAGCCCGGAATGGAAACCCACCACCAGCCCTACACTTTATCCTACGCCGTTGCCTACTCCTGACCCGTATGCTGGCACTGACCCGTGCGTCAGCACGTAGCCCGACCCTCCCACGTTTCTGTACCCTCACCTGTGCCCTAAGCCTTGCCGTTCCCTAACCCTAACCCTAGCCCGGAATAGAAACCCACCACCAGCCCTACACCTTACCTTAAGCCGTTGCCTACTCCTGGCCCGTATGCTGGCACTGACCCGTGCGTCAGCACGTAGCCTGACCCTCCCACGTTTCCGTACCCTCACCTGTGCCCTAAGCGTTGCCGTTCCCTAACCCTAACCCTAGCCCGGAATGGAAACCCACCACCAGCCCTACACTTTATCCTACGTCGTTGCCTACTCCTGACCCGTATGCTGGCACTGACCCGTGCGTCAGCACGTAGCCCGACCCTCCCACGTTTCTGTACCCTCACCTGTGCCCTAAGCCTTGCCGTTCCCTAACCCTAACCCTAGCCCGGAATAGAAACCCACCACCAGCCCTACACCCTACCTTAAGCCGTTGCCTACTCCTGGCCCGTACGCTGGCACTGACCCCTGCGTCAGCACGTAGCCTGACCCTCCCACGTTTCCGTACTCTCACCTGTGCCCTAAGCCTTGCCGTTCCCTAACCCTAACCCTAGCCCGGAATAGAAACCCACCACCAGCCCTACACCTTACCTTACGCCGTACCCTACTCCTGACCCGTACGCTGGCTCTGACACGTGCGTCAGCACGTAGCCTGACCCTCCCACGTTTCCGTACCCTCACCTGTGCCGTAAGACTTGCCGTTCCCTAACCCTAACCCTACCCCGGAATAGAAACCCACCACCAGCCCTACACTTTTCCTTACGCCGTACCCTACTCCTGACCTGTACGCTGGCACTGAGCTGTGCGTAAGCACGTAGCCTGACCCTGCCACGTTTCCGTACCCTCACCTGTGCCCTAAGCCTTGCCGTTCCCTAACCCTAACCCTAGCCCGGAACGCAAATCCACCACCAGCCCTACACTTTATCCTACGCCGTTGCCTACTCCTGGCCCGTACGCTGGCACTGACCCGTGCGTCAGCACGTAGCCCGACCCTCCCACGTTTCCGTACCCTCACCTGTGCCCTAAGCCTTGCCGTTCCCTAACACTAACCCTAGCCTGGAACGGAAACCAACCACCAGCCCTACACCTTACCTTACTCCGTTGCTTACTCCTGGCCCGTACGCTGGCACTGACCCGTGCGTCAGCACGTAGCCTGACCCTCCCACGTTTCCGTAACCTCACCTGTGCCCTAAGCCTTGCCGTTCCCTAACCCTAACACTAGCCCAGAACGGAAATCAACCACCAGCCCTACACTTTATCCTACGCCGTTGCATACTCCTGGCCCGTACGCTGGCACTGACCCGTGTGTCAGCACGTAGCCCGACCCTCCCACGTTTCTGTACCCTCACCTGTGCCTTAATCCTTGCCGTTCCCTAACCCTAACCCTAGCCCGCAATAGAAACCCACCACCAGCCCTACACCTTACCTTACGCCATACCCTACTCCTGACCCGTACGCTGGCACTGACCCGTGCGTCAGCACGTAGCCTGACCCTCCCACGTTTCCGTGCCCTCACCTGTGCCCTAAGCCTTGCGGTTCCCTAACCCTAACCCTAGCCCGGAATAGAAACCCACCACCAGCCCTACACGTTACCTTATGCCGTACCATATTCCTGACCTGTACGCTGGCACTGACCTGTGCGTCAGCACGTAGCCTGACCCTCCCACGTTTCCGTACCCTCACCTGTGCCCTAAGCCTTGCCGTTCCCTAACCCTAACCCTAGCCCCGAACGCAAATCCACCACCAGCCCTACACTTTATCCTACGCCGTTGCCTACTCCTGGCCCGTACGCTGGCACTGACCCGTGCGTCAGCACGTAGCCCGACCCTCCCACGTTTCCGTACCCTCACCTGTGCCCTAAGCCTTGCCGTTCCCTAACCCTAACCCTAGCCTGGAACGCAAATCCACCACTAGCCCTACACTTTATCCTACGCCGTTGCCTACTCCTGGCCCGTACGCTGGCACTGACCCGTGCGTCAGCACGTAGCCCGACCCTCCCACGTTTCCGTACCCTCACCTGTGCCCTAAGCCTTGCCGTTCCCTAACACTAACCCTAGCCTGGAACGGAAACCAACCACCAGCCCTACACCTTACCTTACTCCGTTGCTTACTCCTGGCCCGTACGCTGGCACTGACCCGTGCGTCAGCACGTAGCCTGACCCTCCCACGTTTCCGTAACCTCACCTGTGCCCTAAGCCTTGCCGTTCCCTAACCCTAACACTAGCCCAGAACGGAAATCAACCACCAGCCCTACACTTTATCCTACGCCGTTGCATACTCCTGGCCCGTACGCTGGCACTGACCCATGTGTCAGCACGTAGCCCGACCCTCCCACGTTTCTGTACCCTCACCTGTGCCTTAATCCTTGCCGTTCCCTAACCCTAACCCTAGCCCGCAATAGAAACCCACCACCAGCCCTACACCTTACCTTACGCCATACCCTACTCCTGACCCGTACGCTGGCACTGACCCGTGCGTCAGCACGTAGCCTGACCCTCCCACGTTTCCGTGCCCTCACCTGTGCCCTAAGCCTTGCGGTTCCCTAACCCTAACCCTAGCCCGGAATAGAAACCCACCACCAGCCCTACACGTTACCTTATGCCGTACCATATTCCTGACCTGTACGCTGGCACTGACCTGTGCGTCAGCACGTAGCCTGACCCTCCCACGTTTCCGTACCCTCACCTGTGCCCTAAGCCTTGCCGTTCCCTAACCCTAACCCTAGCCCCGAACGCAAATCCACCACCAGCCCTACACTTTATCCTACGCCGTTGCCTACTCCTGGCCCGTACGCTGGCACTGACCCGTGCGTCAGCACGTAGCCCGACCCTCCCACGTTTCCGTACCCTCACCTGTGCCCTAAGCCTTGCCGTTCCCTAACCCTAACCCTAGCCTGGAACGCAAATCCACCACTAGCCCTACACTTTATCCTACGCCGTTGCCTACTCCTGGCCCGTACGCTGGCACTGACCCGTGCGTCAGCACGTAGCCCGACCCTCCCACGTTTCCGTACCCTCACATGTGCCCTAAGCCTTGCCGTTCCCTAACCCTAACCCTAGCCTGGAACGTAAACCAACCACCAGCCCTACACCTTACCTTACGCCGTTGCCTACTCCTGGCACGTATGCTGGCACTGACCCGTGCGTCAGCACGTAGCCTGAACCTCCCACGTTTCCGTACCCTCACCTGTGCCCTAAGCCTTGCCTTTCCCTAACGCTAACCCTAGCCCGGAATGAAAACCCACCACCAGCCCTACACCTTACCCTACGCCGTTGCCTAGTCCTGGCCTGTACTCTGGCACTGACCCGTGCATCAGCACGTAGCCTTACCCTCCCGCGTTTCCGTACCCTGACCTGTGCCCTAAGCCTTGCCGTTCCCTAACCCTAACCCTAGCCCAGAACGCAAATCCACCACCAGCCGTACACTTTATCCTACACCGTTGCCTACTCCTGGCCCGTACGCTGGCACTGACCCGTGTGTCTGTTCGTAGCCCGACCCTCCCACGTTTCCATACCCTCACCTGTGCCCTAAGCCTTGCCGATCCCTAACCCTAACCCTATCCCGGAACGGAAATCAACCACAAGCCCTACAGCTTACCTTACGCCGTTGCCCACTCCTGGCCCGAACGCTGGCACGGACCCGTGAATCAGCACGTAGCCCGACCCTCCCACGTTTCCGTACCCTCCCCTGTGCCCTAAGCCTTGCCGTTCCCTAACCCTAACCCTAGCCTGGAACGGAAACCAACCACCAGCCCTACACCTTACCCTATGCCGTTGCCTACTCCTGGCCTGTACTCTGGCACTGACCCGTTCAGCAGCACGTAGCCTTACCCTCCCGCGTTTCCGTACCCTGACCTGTGCCCTAAGCCTTGCCGTTCCCTAACCCTAACCCTAGCCCGGAATAGAAACCCACCACCAGCCCTACACCTTACCTTACGCCGTACCCTACTCCTGACCCGTACGCTGGCAGTGACCCGTGCGTCAGCACGTAGCCTGACCCTCCCACGTTTCCGTGCCCTCAGCTGTGCCCTAAGCCTTGCCGTTCCCTAACCCTAACCCTAGCCCGGAATGGAAACCCACCACCAGCCCTACACCTTACCTTACGCCGTACCCTATTCCTGGCCCGTACGCTGGCACTGAACCGTGCGTCAGCACGTAGCCTGACCCTCCCACGTTTCCGTACCCTCACTTGTGCCCTAAGCCTTGCCGTTCCCTAACCCTAACCCTAGCCCGGAATAGAAACCCACCACCAGCCCTACACCTTACCTTACGCCGTACCCTACTCCTGACCCGTACGCTGGCACTGAACCGTTCGTCTTCACGTAGCCTGACCCTCCCACGCTTCCGTACCCTCACCTGTGCCCTAAGCCTTGCCGTTCCCTAACCCTAACCCTAGCCCGGAACGCAAATCCACCACCAGCCCTACACTTTATCCTACGCCGTTGCCTACTCCTGGCCAGTACGCTGGCACTGACCCGTGCGTCAGCACGTAGCCCGACCCTCCCTCGTTTCCGTACCCTCACCTGTGCCCTAAGCCTTGCCGTTCCCTAACACTAACCCTAGCCTGGAACGGAAAACAACCACCAGCCCTACACCTTACCTTACGCCGTTGCCTACACCTGGCCCGTACGCTGGCACTGACCCGTGCGTCAGCACGTAGCCTGACCCTCCCACGTTTCCGTACCCTCACCTGTGCCCTAAGCCTTGCCGTTCCCTAACCCTAACCCTAGCCCGGAATGGAAACCCACCACCAGCCCTACACCTTACCCTACGCCGTTGCCTACTCCTGGCCTGTACTCTGGCACTGCCCCGTGCATCAGCACGTAGCCTTACACTCTGGCGTTTCCGTACCCTCTCCTGTGCCCTAAGCCTTGCCGTTCCCTAACCCTAACCCTAGCCCAGAACGCAAATCCACCACCAGCCTACACTTTATCCTACGCCGTTGCCTACTCCTGGCCCGTACGCTGGCACTGACCCGTGCGTCAGCACGTAGCACGAGCCTCCCACGTTTCCGTACCTTCACCTGTGCCCTAAGCCTTGCCGGTTCCTAACCCTAACCCTAGCCCGGAACGGAAACCCACCACCAGCCTGACACCTTACATTACGCCGTACCCTATTCCTGGCCCGTACGCTGGCACTGAACCGTGCGTCAGCACGTAGCCTGACCCTCCCACGTTTCCGTACCCTCAGCTGTGCCCTAAGCCATGCCGTTCCCTAACCCTAACCCTAGCCCGGAACGCAAATCCACCACCAGCCCTACACTTTATCCTACGCCGTTGCCTACTCCTGGCCCGTACGCTGGCACTGACCCGTGCGTCAGCACGTAGCCCGACCCTCCCACGTTTCCGTACCCTCACCTGTGCGCTAAGCCTTGCCGTTCCCTAACCCTAACCCTAGCCCGGAATAGAAACCCACCACCAGCCCTACACCTTACCTTACGCCGTACCCTACTCCTGACCCGTACGCTGGCACTGACCCGTGCGTCAGCACGTAGCCTGACCCTCCCACGTTTCCGTGCCCTCAGCTGTGCCCTAAGCCTTGCCGTTCCCTAACCCTAACCCTAGCCGGGAATAGAAAGCCACCACCAGCCCTACACCTTACCTTACGCCGTACCCTACTCCTGACCCGTACGCTGGCACTGACACGTGCGTCAGCACGTAGCCTGACCCTCCCACGTTTCCGTACCCTCACCTGTGCCCTAAGCCTTGCCGTTCCCTAACCCTAACCCTAGCCCGGAATAGAAACCCACCACCAGCCCTACACTTTTCCTTACGCCGTACCCTACTCCTGACCTGTACGCTGGCACTGACCTGTGCGTCAGCACGTAGCCTGACCCTCCCACGTTTCCGTACCCTCACCTGTGCCCTAAGCCTTGTCATTCCCTAACCCTAACCCTAGCCCGGAACGCAAATCCACCACCAGCCATACACTTTATCCTACGCCGTTGCCTACTCCTGGCCCGTACGCTGGCACTGACCCGTGCGTCAGCACGTAGCCCGACCCTCCCACGTTTCCGTACCCTCACCTGTGCCCTAAGCCTTGCCGTTCCCTAACCCTAAACCTAGCCCGGAATAGAAACCCACCACCAGCCCTACACATTACCTTACGCCATAACCTACTCCTGACCCGTACGCTGGCACTGACCCGTGCGTCAGCACGTAGACTGACCCTCCCACGTTTCCGTACCCTCACCTGTGCCCTATGCCTTGCCGTTCCCTAACCCTAACCCTAGCCCGGAATAGAAACCCACCACCAGCCCTACACCTTACCTTACGCCGTACCCTACTCCTGACCTGTACGCTGGCACTGACCGGTGCGTCAGCACGTAGCCTGACCCTCCCACGTTTCCGTACCCTCACCTGTGCCCTAAGCCTTGCCGTTCCCTAACCCTAACCCTAGCCCCGAACGCAAATCCACCACCAGCCCTACACTTTATCCTACGCCGTTGCCTACTCCTGGCCCGTACGCTGGCACTGACCCGTGCGTCAGCACGTAGGCCGACCCTCCCACGTTTCTGTACCCTCACCTGTGCCCTAAGCCTTGCCGTTCCCAAACCCTAACCCTAGCCCGGAATAGAAACCCACCACCAGCCCTACACTTTATCCTACGCCGTTGCCTACTCCTGGCCCGTACGCTGGCACTGACCCGTGCGTCAGCACGTAGCTCGACCCTCCCACGTTTCTGTACCCTCACCTGTGCCCTAAGCCTTGCCGTTCCCTAAACCTAACCCTAGCCCGGAATAGAAACCCACCACCAGCCCTACACCTTACCTTAAGCCGTTGCCTACTCCTGGCCCGTACGCTGGCACTGACCCGTGCGTCAGCACGTAGCCTGACCCTCCCACGTTTCCGTACCCTCACCAGTGCCCTAAGCGTTGCCGTTCCCTAACCCTAACCCTAGCCCGGAATGGAAACCCACCACCAGCCCTACACTTTATCCTACGCCGTTGCCTACTCCTGACCCGTATGCTGGCACTGACCCGTGCGTCAGCACGTAGCCCGACCCTCCCACGTTTCCGTACCCTCACCTGTGCCCTAAGCCTTGCCGTTCCCTAACCCTAACCCTAGCCCGGAATAGAAACCCACCACCAGCCCTAAACCTTACCTTAAGCCGTTGCCTACTCCTGGCCCGTAGGCTGGCACTGACCCGTGCGTCAGCACGTAGCCTGACCCTCCCACGTTTCCGTACCCTCACCTGTGCCCTAAGCCTTGCCGTTCCCTAACCCTAACCCTAGCCGGGAATAGAAAGCCACCACCAGCCCTACAACTTACCTTACGCCGTACCCTACTCCTGACCCGTACGCTGGCACTGACACGTGCGTCAGCACGTAGCCTGACCCTCCCACGTTTCCGTACCCTCACCTGTGCCCTAAGCCTTGCCGTTCCCTAACCCTAACCCTAGCCCGGAATAGAAACCCACCACCAGCCCTACACTTTTCCTTACGCCGTACCCTACTCCTGACCTGTACGCTGGCACTGACCTGTGCGTCAGCACGTAGCCTGACCCTCCCACGTTTCCGTACCCTCACCTGTGCCCTAAGCCTTGTCATTCCCTAACCCTAACCCTAGCCCGGAACGCAAATCCACCACCAGCCATACACTTTATCCTACGCCGTTGCCTACTCCTGGCCCGTATGCTGGCACTGACACGTGCGTCAGCACGTAGCCCGACCCTCCCACGTTTCCGTACCCTCACCTGTGCCCTAAGCCTTGTCATTCCCTAACCCTAACCCTAGCCCGGAACGAAAATCCACCACCAGCCATACACTTTATCCTACGCCGTTGCCTACTCCTGGTCCGTATGATGGCACTGACACGTGCGTCAGCACGTAGCCTGACCCTCCCACGTTTCCGTACCCTCACCTGTGCCCTAAGCCTTGTCATTCCCTAACCCTAACCCTAGCCCGGAACGCAAATCCACCACCAGCCATACACTTTATCCTACGCCGTTGCCTACTCCTGGCCCATATGCTGGCACTGACACGTGCGTCAGCACGTAGCCTGACCCTCCCACGTTTCCGTACCCTCACCTGTGCCCTAAGCCTTGTCATTCCCTAACCCTAACCCTAGCCCGGAACGCAAATCCACCACCAGCCTTACACTTTATCCTACGCCGTTGCCTACTCCTGGCCCGTATGCTGGCACTGACACGTGCGTCAGCACGTAGCCTGACCCTCCCACGTTTCCGTACCCTCACCTGTGCCCTAAGCCTTGTCATTCCCTAACCCTAACCCTAGCCCGGAACGCAAATCCACCACCAGCCATACACTTTATCCTACGCCGTTGCTTACTCCTGGCCCGTACGCTGGCACTGACCCGAGCGTCAGCACGTAGCCTGACCCTCCCACGTTTCCGTAACCTCACCTGTGCCCTAAGCCTTGCCGTTCCCTAACCCTAACACTAGCCCGGAACGGAAATCAACCACCAGCCCTACACTTTATCCTACGCCGTTGCCTACTCCTGGCCCATACGCTGGCACTGACCCGTGCGTCAGCACGTAGCCCGACCCTCCCACGTTTCTGTACCCTCACCTGTGCCCTAAGCCTTGCCGTTCCCTAACCCTAACCCTAGCCCGGAATAGAAACCCACCACCAGCCCTACACCTTACCTTACGCCATACCCTACTCCTGACCCGTACGCTGGCACTGACCCGTGCGTCAGCACGTAGCCTGACCCTCCCACGTTTCCGTGCCCTCACCTGTGCCCTAAGCCTTGCCGTTCGCTAACCCTAACCCTAGCCCGGAATAGAAACCCACCAACAGCCCTACACGGTACCTTACGCCGTACCATACTCCTGACCTGTACGCTGGCACTGACCTGTGCGTCAGCACGTAGCCTGACCCTCCCACGTTTCCGTACCCTCACCTGAGCCCTAAGCCTTGCCGTTCCCTAACCCTAACCCTAGCCCCGAATGCAAATCCACCACCAGCCCTACACTTTATCCTACTCCGTTGCCTACTCCTGGCCCGTACGCTGGCACTGACCCGTGCGTCAGCACGTAGCCCGACCCTCCCACGTTTCTGTACCCTCACCTGTGCCCTAAGCCTTGCCGTTCCCTAACCCTAACCCTAGCCCGGAATAGAAACCCACCACCAGCCCTACACCTTACCTTAAGCCGTTGCCTACTCCTGGCCCGTACGCTGGCACTGAACCGTGCGTCAGCACGTAGCCCGAACCTACCACGTTTCTGTACCCTCACCTGTGCCCTAAGCCTTGCGGTTCCCTAACCCTAACCCTAGCCCGGAATAGAAACCCACCACCAGCCCTACACCTTACCTTAAGCCGTTGCCTACTCCTGGCCCGTACGCTGGCACTGACCCGTGCGTCAGCACGTAGCCTGACCCTCCCACGTTTCCGTACCCTCACCTGTGCCCTAAGCGTTGCCGTTCCCTAACCCTAACCCTAGCCCGGAATGGAAACCCACCACCAGCCCTACACTTTATCCTACGCCGTTGCCTACTCCTGGCCCGTATGCTGGCACTAACCCGTGCGTTAGCACGGGGCCCGACCCTCCCACGTTTCCGTACCCTCTCCTTTGCCTTAAGCCTTGCCGTTCCCTAACCCTAACCCTAGCCTGGAACGGAGATCAACCACAAGCCCTACACCTTACCTTACGCCGTACCCTACTCCTGGCCCGTACGTTGGCACTGACCAGTGCGTCAGCACGTAGCCTGACCCTCCCACGTTTCCGTACCCTCAGCTGTGCCCTAAGCCTTGCCGTTCCCTAACCCTAACCCTAGCCCGGAATGGAAACCCACCACCAGCCCTACACCTTACCTTACGCCGTACCCTATTCCTGGCCCGTACGCTGGCACTGAACCGTGCGTCAGCACGTAGCCTGACCCTCCCACGTTTCCGTACCCTCAGCTGTGCCCTAAGCCTTGCCGTTCCCTAACCCTAACCCTAGCCCGGAATGGAAACCCACCACCAGCCCTACACCTTACCATACGCCGTTGCCTACTCCTGGCCTGTACTCTGGCACTGCCCCGTGCATCAGCACGTAGCCTTACACTCTGGCGTTTCCGTACCCTCTCCTGTGCCCTAAGCCTTGCCGTTCCCTAACCCTAACCCTAGTTCAGAACGCAAATCCACCACGAGCCTACACTTTATCCTACGCCGTTGCCTACTCCTGGCCCGTACGCTGGCACTGACCCGTGCGTCAGCACGTAGCACGAGCCTCCCACGTTTCCGTACCTTCACCTGTGCCCTAAGCCTTGCCGGTTCCTAACCCTAACCCTAGCCCGGAACGGAAATCCACCACCAGCCTGACACCTTACATTACGCCGTACCCTATTCCTGGCCCGTACGCTGGCACTGAACCGTGCGTCAGCACGTAGCCTGACCCTCCCACGTTTCCGTACCCTCACCTGTGCCCTAAGCCATGCCGTTCCCTAACCCTAACCCTAGCCCGGAACGCAAATCCACCACCAGCCCTACACTTTATCCTACGCCGTTGCCTACTCCTGGCCCGTACGCTGGCACTGACCCGTGCGTCAGCACGTAGCCCGACCCTCCCACGTTTCCGTACCCTCACCTGTGCCCTAAGCCTTGCCGTTCCCTAACCCTAACCCTAGCCCGGAATAGAAACCCACCACCAGCCCTAAACCTTACCTTACGCCGTACCCTACTCCTGACCCGTACGCTGGCACTGACCCGTGCGTCAGCACGTAGCCTGACCCTCCCACGTTTCCGTGCCCTCAGCTGTGCCCTAAGCCTTGCCGTTCCCTAACCCTAACCCTAGCCGGGAATAGAAAGCCACCACCAGCCCTACACCTTACCTTACGCCGTACCCTACTCCTGACCCGTACGCTGGCACTGACACGTGCGTCAGCACGTAGCCTGACCCTCCCACGTTTCCGTACCCTCACCTGTGCCCTAAGCCTTGCCGTTCCCTAACCCTAACCCTAGCCCGGAATAGAAACCCACCACCAGCCCTACACTTTTCCTTACGCCGTACCCTACTCCTGACCTGTACGCTGGCACTGACCTGTGCGTCAGCACGTAGCCTGACCCTCCCACGTTTCCGTACCCTCACCTGTGCCCTAAGCCTTGTCATTCCCTAACCCTAACCCTAGCCCTGAACGCAAATCCACCACCAGCCATACACTTTATCCTACGCCGTTGCCTACTCCTGGCCCGTACGCTGGCACTGACCCGTGCGTCAGCACGTAGCCCGACCCTCCCACGTTTCCGTACCCTCACCTGTGCCCTAAGCCTTGCCGTTCCCTAACCCTAAACCTAGCCCGGAATAGAAACCCACCACCAGCCCTACACCATACCTTACGCCATAACTAACTCCTGACCCGTACGCTGGCACTGACCCGTGCATCAGCACGTAGACTGACCCTCCCACTTTTCCGTACCCTCACCTGTGCCCAATGCCTTGCCGTTCCCTAACCCTAACCCTAGCCCGGAATAGAAACCCACCACCAGCCCTACACCTTACCTTACGCCGTACCCTACTCCTGACCTGTACGCTGGCACTGACCGGTGCGTCAGCACGTAGCCTGACCCTCCCACGTTTCCGTACCCTCACCTCGGCCCTAAGCCTTGCCGTTCCCTAACCCTAACCCTAGCCCCGAACGCAAATCCACCACCAGCCCTACACTTTATCCTACGCCGTTGCCTACTCCTGGCCCGTACGCTGGCACTGACCCGTGCGTCAGCACGTAGGCCGACCCTCCCACGTTTCTGTACCCTCACCTGTGCCCTAAGCCTTGCCGTTCCCAAACCTTAACCCTAGCCCGGAATAGAAACCCACCACCAGCCCTACACTTTATCCTACACCGTTGCCTACTCCTGGCCCGTACGCTGGCACTGACCCGTGCGTCAGCACGTAGCCCGACCCTCCCACGTTTCTGTACCCTCACCTGTGCCCTAAGCCTTGCCGTTCCCTAACCCTAACCCTAGCCCGGAATAGAAACCCACCACCAGCCCTACACCTTACCTTAAGCCGTTGCCTACTCCTGGCCCGTACGCTGGCACTGACCCGTGCGTCAGCACGTAGCCTGACCCTCCCACGTTTCCGTACCCTCACCAGTGCCCTAAGCGTTGCCGTTCCCTAACCCTAACCCTAGCCCGGAATGGAAACACACCACCAGCCCTACACTTTATCCTACGCCGTTGCCTACTCCTGACCCGTATGCTGGCACTGAACCGTGCGTCAGCACGTAGCCCGACCCTCCCACGTTTCTGTACCCTCACCTGTGCCCTAAGCCTTGCCGTTCCCTAACCCTAACCCTAGCCCGGAATAGAAACCCACCACCAGCCCTACACCTTACCTTAAGCCGTTGCCTACTCCTGGCCCGTACGCTGGCACTGACCCGTGCGTCAGCACGTAGCCTGACCCTCCCACGTTTCCGTACCCTCACCTGTGCCCTAAGCCTTGCCGTTCCCTAACCCTAACCCTAGCCGGGAATAGAAAGCCACCACCAGCCCTACACCTTACCTTACGCCGTACCCTACTCCTGACCCGTACGCTGGCACTGACACGTGCGTCAGCACCTAGCCTGACACTCCCACGTTTCCGTACCCTCACCTGTGCCCTAAGCCTTGCCGTTCCCTAACCCTAACCCTAGCCCGGAATAGAAACCCACCACCAGCCCTACACTTTTCCTTACGCCGTACCCTACTCCTGACCTGTACGCTGGCACTGACCTGTGCGTCAGCACGTAGCCTGACCCTCCCACGTTTCCGTACCCTCACCTGTGCCCTAAGCCTTGTCATTCCCTAACCCTAACCCTAGCCCGGAACGCAAATCCTCCACCAGCCATACACTTTATCCTACGCCGTTGCCTACTCCTGGCCCGTATGCTGGCACTGACACGTGCGTCAGCACGTAGCCTGACCCTCCCACGTTTCCGTACCCTCACCTGTGCCCTAAGCCTTGTCATTCCCTAACCCTAACCCTAGCCCGGAACGCAAATCCACCACCAGCCATACACTTTATCCTACGCCGTTGCTTACTCCTGGCCCGTACGCTGGCACTGACCCGAGCGTCAGCACGTAGCCTGACCCTCCCACGTTTCCGTAACCTCACCTGTGCCCTAAGCCTTGCCGTTCCCTAACCCTAACACTACCCCGGAACGGAAATCAACCACCAGCCCTACACTTTATCCTACGCCGTTGCCTACTCCTGGCCCGTACGCTGGCACTGACCCGTGCGTCAGCACGTAGCCCGACCCTCCCACGTTTCTGTACCCTCACCTGTGCCCTAAGCCTTGCCGTTCCCTAACCCTAACCCTAGCCCGGAATAGAAACCCACCACCAGCCCTACACCTTACCGTACGCCATACCCTACTCCTGACCCGTACGCTGGCACTGACCCGTGCGTCAGCACGTAGCCTGACCCTCCCACGTTTCCGTGCCCTCACCTGTGCCCTAAGCCTTGCCGTTCGCTAACCCTAACCCTAGCCCGGAATAGAAACCCACCAACAGCCCTACACGGTACCTTACGCCGTACCATACTCCTGACCTGTACGCTGGCACTGACCTGTGCGTCAGCACGTAGCCTGACCCTCCCACGTTTCCGTACCCTCACCTGAGCCCTAAGCCTTGCCGTTCCCTAACCCTAACCCTAGCCCCGAATGCAAATCCACCACCAGCCCTACACTTTATCCTACGCCGTTGCCTACTCCTGGCCCGTACGCTGGCACTGACCCGTGCGTCAGCACGTAGCCCGACCCTCCCACGTTTCTGTACCCTCACCTGTGCCCTAAGCCTTGCCGTTCCCTAACCCTAACCCTAGCCCGGAATAGAAACCCACCACCAGCCCTACACCTTACCTTAAGCCGTTGCCAACTCCTGGCCCGTACGCTGGCACTGACCCGTGCGTCAGCACGTAGCCCGAACCTACCACGTTTCTGTACCCTCACCTGTGCCCTAAGCCTTGCGGTTCCCTAACCCTAACCCTAGCCCGGAATAGAAACCCACCACCAGCCCTACACCTTACCTTAAGCCGTTGCCTACTCCTGGCCCGTACGCTGGCACTGACCCGTGCGTCAGCACGTAGCCTGACCCTCCCACGTTTCCGTACCCTCACCTGTGCCCTAAGCGTTGCCGTTCCCTAACCCTAACCCTAGCCCGGAATGGAAACCCACCACCAGCCCTACACTTTATCCTACGCCGTTGCCTACTCGTGGCCCGTATGCTGGCACTAACCCGTGCGTTAGCACGGGGCCCGACCCTCCCACGTTTCCGTACCCTCTCCTTTGCCTTAAGCCTTGCCGTTCCCTAACCCTAACCCTAGCCTGGAACGGAAATCAACCACAAGCCCTACACCTTACCTTACGCCGTACCCTACTCCTGGCCCGTACGTTGGCACTGACCAGTGCGTCAGCACGTAGCCTGACCCTCCCACGTTTCCGTACCCTCAGCTGTGCCCTAAGCCTTGCCGTTCCCTAACCCTAACCCTAGCCCGGAATGGAAACCCACCACCAGCCCTACACCTTACCTTACGCCGTACCCTATTCCTGGCCCGTACGCTGGCACTGAACCGTGCGTCAGCACGTAGCCTGACCCTCCCACGTTTCCGTACCCTCAGCTGTGCCCTAAGCCTTGCCGTTCCCTAACCCTAACCCTAGCCCGGAATGGAAACCCACCACCAGCCCTACACCTTACCCTACGCCGTTGCCTACTCCTGGCCTGTACTCTGGCACTGCCCCGTGCATCAGCACGTACCCTTACACTCTGGCGTTTCCGTACCCTCTCCTGTGCCCTAAGCCTTGCCGTTCCCTAACCCTAACCCTAGCCCAGAACGCAAATCCACCACCAGCCTACACTTTATCCTACGCCGTTGCCTACTCCTGGCCCGTACGCTGGCACTGACCCGTGCGTCAGCACGTAGCACGAGCCTCCCACGTTTCCGTACCTTCACCTGTGCCCTAAGCCTTGCCGGTTCCTAACCCTAACCCTAGCCCGGAACGGAAACCCACCACCAGCCTGACACCTTACATTACGCCGTACCCTATTCCTGGCCCGTACGCTGGCACTGAACCGTGCGTCAGCACGTAGCCTGACCCTCCCACGTTTCCGTACCCTCACCTGTGCCCTAAGCCTTGCCGTTCCCTAACCCTAACCCTAGCCCGGAATAGAAACCCACCACCAGCCCTAAACCTTACCTTACGCCGTACCCTACTCCTGACCCGTACGCTGGCACTGACCCGTGCGTCAGCATGTAGCCTGACCCTCCCACGTTTCCGTGCCCTCAGCTGTGCCCTAAGCCTTGCCGTTCCCTAACCCTAACCCTAGCCGGGAATAGAAAGCCACCACCAGCCCTACACCTTACCTTACGCCGTACCCTACTCCTGACCCGTACGCTGGCACTGACACGTGCGTCAGCACGTAGCCTGACCCTCCCACGTTTCCGTACCCTCACCTGTGCCCTAAGCCTTGCCGTTCCCTAACCCTAACCCTAGCCCGGAATAGAAACCCACCACCAGCCCTACACTTTTCCATACGCCGTACCCTACTCCTGACCTGTACGCTGGCACTGACCTGTGCGTCAGCACGTAGCCTGACCCTCCCACGTTTCCGTACCCTCACCTGTGCCCTAAGCCTTGTCATTCCCTAACCCTAACCCTAGCCCGGAATGCAAATCCACCACCAGCCATACACTTTATCCTACGCCGTTGCCTACTCCTGGCCCGTACGCTGGCACTGACCCGTGCGTCAGCACGTAGCCCGACCCTCCCACGTTTCCGTACCCTCACCTGTGCCCTAAGCCTTGCCGTTCCCTAACCCTAAACCTAGCCCGGAATAGAAACCCACCACCAGCCCTACACCATACCTTACGCCATAACCTACTCCTGACCCGTACGCTGGCACTGACCCGTGCGTCAGCACGTAGACTGACCCTCCCACTTTTCCGTACCCTCACCTGTGCCCTATGCCTTGCCGTTCCCTAACCCTAACCCTAGCCCGGAATAGAAACCCACCACCAGCCCTACACCTTACCTTACGCCGTACCCTACTCCTGACCTGTACGCTGGCACTGACCTGTGCGTCAGCACGTAGCCTGACCCTCCCACGTTTCCGTACCCTCACCTCTGCCCTAAGCCTTGCCGTTCCCTAACCCTAACCCTAGCCCCGAACGCAAATCCACCACCAGCCCTACACTTTATCCTACGCCGTTGCCTACTCCTGGCCCGTACGCTGGCACTGACCCGTGCGTCAGAACGTAGGCCGACCCTCCCACGTTTCTGTACCCTCACCTGTGCCCTAAGCCTTGCCGTTCCCAAACCCTAACCCTAGCCCGGAATAGAAACCCACCACCAGCCCTACACTTTATCCTACGCCGTTGCCTACTCCTGGCCCGTACGCTGGCACTGACCCGTGCGTCAGCACGTAGCCCGACCCTCCCACGTTTCTGTACCCTCACCTGTGCCCTAAGCCTTGCCGTTCCCTAACCCTAACCCTAGCCCGGAATAGAAACCCACCACCAGCCCTACACCTTACCTTAAACCGTTGCCTACTCCTGGCCCGTACGCTGGCACTGACCCGTGCGTCAGCACGTAGCCTGACCCTCCCACGTTTCCGTACCCTCACCTGTGCCCTAAGCCTTGCCGTTCCCTAACCCTAACCCTAGCCCGGAATAGAAACCCACCACCAGCCCTACACCTTACCTTACGCCATAACCTACTCCTGACCCGTACGCTGGCACTGACCCGTGCGTCAGCACGTAGACTGACCCTCCCACGTTTCCGTACCCTCACCTGTGCCCTAAGCCTTGCTGTTCCCTAACCCTAACCCTAGACCGGAATAGAAACCCACCACCATCCCTACACCTTACCTTAAGCCGTTGCCTACTCCTGGCCCGTACGCTGGCACTGACCCATGCGTCAGCACGTAGCCCGACCCTCCCACGTTTCTGTACCCTCACCTGTGCCCTAAGCCTTGCCGTTCCCTAACCCTAACCCTAGCCCCGAACGCAAATCCACCACCAGCCCTACACTATCCTACGCCGTTGCCTACTCCTGGCCCGTACGCTGGCACTGACCCGTGCGTCAGCACGTAGCCCGACCCACCCACGTTTCTGTACCCTCACCTGTGCCCTAAGCCTTGCCGTTCCCTAACCCTAACCCTAGCCCAGAATAGAAACCCACCACCAGCCCTAAACCTTACCTTTCGCCGTACCCTACTCCTGACCTGTACGCTGGCACTGACCCGTGCGTCAGCACGTAGCCTGACCCTCCCACATTTCCGTACCCTCACCTGTGCCCTAAGCCTTGCCGTTCCCTAACCCTAACCCTAGCCTGGAACGGAAATCAACCACAAGCCCTACACCTTACCTTACGCCGTACCCTACTCCTGGCCCGTACGCTGGCACTGACCCGTGCGTCAGCACGTAGCCTGACCCGCCCACGTTTCCGTACCCTCACCTGTGCCCTAAGCCTTGCCGTTCCCTAACCCTAACCCTAGCCTGGAACGGAAATCAACCACAAGCCCTACACCTTACCTTACGCCGTACCCTACTCCTGGCCCGTACGCAGGCACTGACCCGTGCGTCAGCACGTAGCCTGACGCTCCCACGTTTCCGTACCCTCACCTGTGCCCTAAGCCTTGCCGTTGCCTAACCCTAACCCTAGCCCGGAACGGAAACCCACCACCAGCCCTACACCTTACCTTACGCCATACCCTATTCCTGGAAAGTACGCTGGCACTGAACCGTGCGTCAGCACGTAGTCTGACCCTCCCACGTTTCCGTACCCTCACCTGTGCCCTAAGCCTTGCCGTTCCCTAACCCTAACCCTAGCGCGGAATACAAACCCACCACCAGCCCTACACCTTACCTTTCGCCGTACCCTACTCCTGACCCGTACGCTGGCACTGACCCGTGCGTCAGCACGTAGCCTGACCCTCCCGCGTTTCCGTACCGTGACGTGTGCCCTAAGCCTTGCCGTTCCCTAACCCTAACCCTAGCCCAGAACGCAAATCCACCACCAGCCCTACACTTTATCCTACGCCGTTGCCTACTCCTGGCCGGTACGCTGGCACTGACCCGTGCGTCAGCACGTAGCCCGACCCTCCCACGTTTCTGTACCCTCACCTGTGCCCTAAGCCTTGCCGTTCCCTAACACTAACCCTAGCCTGAAACGGAAATCAACCACAAGCCCTACACCTTACCTTACGCCGTACCCTACTCCTGGCCCGTACGCTGTCACTGACACGTGCGTCAGCACGTAGCCTGACCCTCCCAAGTTGCCGTACCCTCACCTGTCCCCTAAGCCTTGCCGTTCCCTAACCCTAGCCCTAGCCCGGAACGGAAACCCACCACCAGCCCTCCACCTTACCTTACGCCGTACCCTATTCCTGGCCCGTACGCTGGCACTGAACCGTGCGTCAGCACGTAGCCTGACCGTCCCACGTTTCCGTACCCTCACCTGTGCCCTAAGCCTTGCCTTTCCCTAACCCTAACCCTAGCCCAGAACGCAAATCCACCACCAGCCCTACACTTTATCCTACGCCGTTGCCTACTCCTGGCCCGTACGCTCGCGCTGACCCGTGCGTCACCACGTAACCCGACACTCCCACGTTTCCGTACCCTCACCTGTGCCCTAAGCCTTGCCGTTCCCTAACCCTAACCCTAGCCTGGAACGTAAATCAACCACAAGCCCTACACCTTACCTTATGCCGTACCCTACTCCTGGCCCGTACGCAGGCAGTGACCCGTGCGTCAGCACGTAGCCTGACCCTCCCACGTTTCCATACCCTCACCTGTGCCCTAAGCCTTGCCGTTCCCTAACCCTAACCCTAGCCCGGAACGGAAACCCCCCACCATACCTACTCATTACCTTACGCCGTACCCTATTCCTAGCCCGTACGCTGGCACTGACCCGTGCGTCAGCACGTAGCCTCACCCTCCCACGTTTCCGTACCCTCACCTGTGCCCTAAGCCTTGCAGTTCCCTAACACTAACCCTAGCCCGGAACGCAAATCCACCACCAGCCCTACACTTTATCCTACGCCGTTGCCTACTCCTGGCCCGTATGCTGGCACTGACCCGTGCATCAGCACGTAGCCTGACCCTCCCACGTTTCCGTACCCTCACCTGTGCCCTAAGCCTTGCCGTTCCCTAACCCTAACCCTAGCCTGGAACGGAAACCACCCACCAGCCCTACAACTTACCTTTCGCCGTTGCCTACTCCTGGCCCGCACGCTGGCACTGACCCGTGCATCAGCACGTAGCCTGACCCTCCCACTTTTCCGTACCCTCACCTGTGCCCTAAGCCTTGCCGTTCACTAACCCTAACCCTAGCCCGGAACGGAAATCCACCACCAGCCCTACACCTTACCCTACGCCGTTGGCTACTCTTGGCCTGTACTCTGGCACTGACCCGTGCATCAGCACGTAGCCTTACCCTCCCGCGTTACCGTGCCCTGACATGTGCCCTAAGCCTTGCCGTTCCCTAACTCTAACCCTAGCCCACAACGCAAATCCACCACCAGCCCTACACTTTATCCTACGCCGTTGCCTACTCCTGGCCCATACGCTGGCACTGACCCGTGCGTCAGCACGTAGCCCGACCCTCCCACGTTTCCGTACCCTCACCTGTGCCCTACGCATTGCCGTTCCCTAACCCTAACCCTAGCCCGGAACGGAAACCCACCACCAGCCCTCCACCTTACCTTACGCCGTACCCTATTCCTGGCCCGTACGCTGGCACTGAATCGTGCGTCAGCACGTAGCCTGACCCTCCCACGTTTCCGTACCCTCACCTGTGCCCTAAGCCTTGCCGTTCCCTAACCCTAACCCTAGCCCAGAATAGAAACCCACCACCAGCCCTAAACCTTACCTTTCGCCGTACCCTACTCCTGACCCGTACGCTGGCACTGACCCGTGCGTCAGCACGTAGCCTGACCCTCCCACGTTTCCGTACCCTCACCTGTGCCCTAAGCCTTGCCGTTCCCTAACCCTAACCCTAGCCTGGAACGGAAATCAACCACAAGCCCTACACCTTACCTTACGCCGTAACCTACTCCTGGCCCGTACGCTGGCACTGACCCGTGCGTCAGCACGTAGCCTGACCCGCCCACGTTTCCGTACCCTCAACTGTGCCCTAAGCCTTGCCATTCCCTAACCCTAACCCTAGCCCGGAACGGAAACCCACCACCAGCCCTACACCTTACCTTACGCCGTACCCTATTCCTGGCCCGTACGCTGGCACTGAAACGTGCGTCAGCACGTAGCCTGACCCTCCCACGTTTCCGTACCTTCACCTGTGCCCTAAGCCTTGCCGTTCCCTAACCCTAACCCTAGCCTGGAACGGAAATCAACCACAAGCCCTACACCATAACTTACGCCGTACCCTACTCCTGGCCCGTACGCTGGCACTGACCCGTGCGTCAGCACGTAGCCTGACCCTCCCACGTTTCCGTAACCTTCACCTGTGCCCTAAGCCTTGCCATTGCCTAACCCTAACCCTAGCCCGGAACGGAAACCCACCACCAGCCATACACCTTACCTTACGCCATACCCTATTCCTGGCCCGTACGCTGGCACTGAACCGTACGTCAGCACGTAGTCTGACCCTCCCACGTTTCCGTACCCTCTCCTGTGCCCTAAGCCTTGCCGTTCCCTAACCCTAACCCTAGCCCGGAATACAAACCCACCACCAGCCCTACACATTACCTTTCGCCGTACCCTACTCCTGACCCGTACGCTAGCACTGACCCGTGCGTCAGCACGTAGCCTGAGCCTCCCGCGTTTCCGTACCCTGACGTGTGCCCTAAGCCTTGCCATTCCCTAACCCTAAACCTAGCCAGGAACGGAAACCCACCATCAGCCCTACACCTTACCTTACGCCGTACCCTATTCCTGGCCCATACGCTGGCACTGAACCGTGCGTCAGCACGTAGCCTGACCCTCCCACGTTTCCGTACCCTCACCTGTGCCCTAAGCCTTGCCGTTCTCTAACCCTAACCCTAGCCCGGAACGGAAACCCCCCACCAGCCCTACACCTTACCCTACGCCGTTGCCAACTCCAGGCCTGTACTCTGGCACTGACCCGTGCATCAGCACGTAGCCTTACCGTCCCGCGTTTCCGTACCCTGACCTGTGCCCTAAGCCTTGCCGTTCCCTAACCATAACCCTAGCCCAGAACGCAAATCCACAACGAGCCCTACACTTTATCCTATGCCGTTGCCTACTCCTGGCCCGTACGCTGGCACTGACCCGTGCGTCAGCACGTAGCCCGACCCTCCCACGTTTCTGTACCCTCACATGTGCCCTAAGCCTTGCCGTTCCCTAAACCTTACCCTAGCCTGGAACGGAAATCAACCACAAGCCCTACACCTTACCTTATGCCGTACCCTACTCCTGGCCCGTACGCTGGCACTGACCCGTGCGTCAGCACATAGCCCGACCCTCCCACGTTTCCGTACCCTCACCTGTGCCCTAAGCATTGCCATTTCCTAACCCTAACCCTAGCCCGGAACGGAAACCCACCACCAGCCCTCCACCTTACCTTACGCCGTACCCTATTCCTGGCCCGTACGCTGGCACTGAATCGTGCGTCAGCACGTAGCCTGACCCTCCCACGTTTCCGTACGCTCACCTGTGCCCTAAGCCTTGCCGTTCCCTAACCCTAACCCTAGCCTGGAACGGAAATCAACAACAAGCCCTACACCTTACCTTACGCCGTACCCTACTCCTGGCCCGTACGCTGGCACTGACCCGTGCGTCAGCACGTAGCCTGACCCGCCCACGTTTCCGTACCCTCACCTGTGCCCTAAGACTTGCCATTCCCTAACCCTAACCCTAGCCCGGAACGGAAACCCACCACCAGCCCTACACCTTACCTTACGCCATACCCTATTCCTGGCCCGTACGCTGGCACTGAACCGTGCGTCAGCACGTAGCCGGACCCTCCCACGTTTCCGTACCTTCACCTGTGCCCTAAACCTTGCCGTTCCCTAACCCTAACCCTAGCCTGGAACGGAAATCAACCACAAGCCCTACACCTTACCTTACGCCGTACCCTACTCCTGGCCCGTACGCAGGCACTGACCCGTGCGTCAGCACGTAGCCTGACGCTCCCACGTTTCCGTACCCTCACCTGTGCCCTAAGCCTTGCCGTTGCCTAACCCTAACCCTAGCCCGGAACGGAAACCCACCACCAGCCGTACACCTTACCTTACGCCATACCCTATTCCTGGAAAGTACGCTGGCACTGAACCGTGCGTCAGCACGTAGTCTGACCCTCCCACGTTTCCGTACCCTCACCTGTGCCCTAAGCCTTGCCGTTCCCTAACCCTAACCCTAGCGCGGAATACAAACCCACCACCAGCCCTACACCTTACCTTTCGCCGTACCCTACTCCTGACCCGTACGCTGGCACTGACCCGTGCGTCAGCACGTAGCCTGACCCTCCCGCGTTTCCGTACCGTGACGTGTGCCCTAAGCCTTGCCGTTCCCTAACCCTAACCCTAGCCCGGAACGGAAACCCCCCACCATACCTACTCATTACCTTACGCCGTACCCTATTCCTAGCCCGTACGCTGGCACTGAACCGTGCGACACCACGTAGCCTGACCCTCCCACGTTTCCGTACCCTCACCTGTGCCCTAAGCCTTGCCGTTCCCTAACCCTAACCCTAGCCCAGAATAGAAACCCACCACCAGCCCTAAACCTTACCTTTCGCCGTACCCTACTCCTGACCCGTACGCTGGCACTGACCCGTGCGTCAGCACGTAGCCTGACCCTCCCACGTTTCCGTACCCTCACCTGTGCCCTAAGCCTTGCCGTTCCCTAACCCTAACCCTAGCCTGGAACGGAAATCAACCACAAGCCCTACACCTTACCTTACGCCGTAACCTACTCCTGGCCCGTACGCTGGCACTGACCCGTGCGTCAGCACGTAGCCTGACCCGCCCACGTTTCCGTACCCTCAACTGTGCCCTAAGCCTTGCCATTCCCTAACCCTAACCCTAGCCCGGAACGGAAACCCACCACCAGCCCTACACCTTACCTTACGCCGTACCCTATTCCTGGCCCGTACGCTGGCACTGAAACGTGCGTCAGCACGTAGCCTGACCCTCCCACGTTTCCGTACCTTCACCTGTGCCCTAAGCCTTGCCGTTCCCTAACCCTAACCCTAGCCTGGAACGGAAATCAACCACAAGCCCTACACCATAACTTACGCCGTACCCTACTCCTGGCCCGTACGCTGGCACTGACCCGTGCGTCAGCACGTAGCCTGACCCTCCCACGTTTCCGTAACCTTCACCTGTGCCCTAAGCCTTGCCATTGCCTAACCCTAACCCTAGCCCGGAACGGAAACCCACCACCAGCCCTACACCTTACCTTACGCCATACCCTATTCCTGGCCCGTACGCTGGCACTGAACCGTACGTCAGCACGTAGTCTGACCCTCCCACGTTTCCGTACCCTCTCCTGTGCCCTAAGCCTTGCCGTTCCCTAACCCTAACCCTAGCCCGGAATACAAACCCACCACCAGCCCTACACATTACCTTTCGCCGTACCCTACTCCTGACCCGTACGCTGGCACTGACCCGTGCGTCAGCACGTAGCCTGAGCCTCCCGCGTTTCCGTACCCTGACGTGTGCCCTAAGCCTTGCCATTCCCTAACCCTAAACCTAGCCAGGAACGGAAACCCACCATCAGCCCTACACCTTACCTTACGCCGTACCCTATTCCTGGCCCATACGCTGGCACTGAACCGTGCGTCAGCACGTAGCCTGACCCTCCCACGTTTCCGTACCCTCACCTGTGCCCTAAGCCTTGCCGTTCTCTAACCCTAACCCTAGCCCGGAACGGAAACCCCCCACCAGCCCTACACCTTACCCTACGCCGTTGCCAACTCCAGGCCTGTACTCTGGCACTGACCCGTGCATCAGCACGTAGCCTTACCGTCCCGCGTTTCCGTACCCTGACCTGTGCCCTAAGCCTTGCCGTTCCCTAACCATAACCCTAGCCCAGAACGCAAATCCACAACGAGCCCTACACTTTATCCTATGCCGTTGCCTACTCCTGGCCCGTACGCTGGCACTGACCCGTGCGTCAGCACGTAGCCCGACCCTCCCACGTTTCTGTACCCTCACATGTGCCCTAAGCCTTGCCGTTCCCTAAACCTTACCCTAGCCTGGAACGGAAATCAACCACAAGCCCTACACCTTACCTTATGCCGTACCCTACTCCTGGCCCGTACGCTGGCACTGACCCGTGCGTCAGCACATAGCCCGACCCTCCCACGTTTCCGTACCCTCACCTGTGCCCTAAGCATTGCCATTTCCTAACCCTAACCCTAGCCCGGAACGGAAACCCACCACCAGCCCTCCACCTTACCTTACGCCGTACCCTATTCCTGGCCCGTACGCTGGCACTGAATCGTGCGTCAGCACGTAGCCTGACCCTCCCACGTTTCCGTACGCTCACCTGTGCCCTAAGCCTTGCCGTTCCCTAACCCTAACCCTAGCCTGGAACGGAAATCAACAACAAGCCCTACACCTTACCTTACGCCGTACCCTACTCCTGGCCCGTACGCTGGCACTGACCCGTGCGTCAGCACGTAGCCTGACCCGCCCACGTTTCCGTACCCTCACCTGTGCCCTAAGACTTGCCATTCCCTAACCCTAACCCTAGCCCGGAACGGAAACCCACCACCAGCCCTACACCTTACCTTACGCCATACCCTATTCCTGGCCCGTACGCTGGCACTGAACCGTGCGTCAGCACGTAGCCGGACCCTCCCACGTTTCCGTACCTTCACCTGTGCCCTAAACCTTGCCGTTCCCTAACCCTAACCCTAGCCTGGAACGGAAATCAACCACAAGCCCTACACCTTACCTTACGCCGTACCCTACTCCTGGCCCGTACGCAGGCACTGACCCGTGCGTCAGCACGTAGCCTGACGCTCCCACGTTTCCGTACCCTCACCTGTGCCCTAAGCCTTGCCGTTGCCTAACCCTAACCCTAGCCCGGAACGGAAACCCACCACCAGCCGTACACCTTACCTTACGCCATACCCTATTCCTGGAAAGTACGCTGGCACTGAACCGTGCGTCAGCACGTAGTCTGACCCTCCCACGTTTCCGTACCCTCACCTGTGCCCTAAGCCTTGCCGTTCCCTAACCCTAACCCTAGCGCGGAATACAAACCCACCACCAGCCCTACACCTTACCTTTCGCCGTACCCTACTCCTGACCCGTACGCTGGCACTGACCCGTGCGTCAGCACGTAGCCTGACCCTCCCGCGTTTCCGTACCGTGACGTGTGCCCTAAGCCTTGCCGTTCCCTAACCCTAACCCTAGCCCGGAACGGAAACCCCCCACCATACCTACTCATTACCTTACGCCGTACCCTATTCCTAGCCCGTACGCTGGCACTGAACCGTGCGACACCACGTAGCCTGACCCTCCCACGTTTCCGTACCCTCACCTGTGCCCTAAGCCTTGCCGTTCCCTAACCCTAACCGTAGCCCGGAATAGAAACCCACCACCAGCCCTACACCTTACCTTATGCCGTACCCTACTCCTGACCCGTACGCTGGCACTGACCCGTGCGTCAGCACGTAGCCTCACCCTCCCACGTTTCCGTACCCTCACCTGTGCCCTAAGCCTTGCAGTTCCCTAACACTAACCCTAGCCCGGAACGCAAATCCACCACCAGCCCTACACTTTATCCTACGCCGTTGCCTACTCCTGGCCCGTACGCTGGCACTGACCCGTGCATCAGCACGTAGCCTGACCCTCCCACGTTTCCGTACCCTCACCTGTGCCCTAAGCCTTGCCGTTCCCTAACCCTAACCCTAGCCTGGAACGGAAGCCACCCACCAGCCCTACAACTTACCTTTCGCCGTTGCCTACTCCTGGCCCGCACGCTGGCACTGACCCGTGCATCAGCACGTAGCCTGACCCTCCCACTTTTCCGTACCCTCACCTGTGCCCTAAGCCTTGCCGTTCACTAACCCTAACCCTAGCCCGGAACGGAAATCCACCACCAGCCCTACACCTTACCCTACGCCGTTGGCTACTCTTGGCCTGTACTCTGGCACTGACCCGTGCATCAGCACGTAGCCTTACCCTCCCGCGTTACCGTGCTCTGACATGTGCCCTAAGCCTTGCCGTTCCCTAACTCTAACCCTAGCCCACAACGCAAATCCACCACCAGGCCTACACTTTATCCTACGCCGTTGCCTACTCCTGGCCCATACGCTGGCACTGACCCGTGCGTCAGCACGTAGCCCGACCCTCCCACGTTTCCGTACCCTCACCTGTGCCCTACGCATTGCCGTTCCCTAACCCTAACCCTAGCCCGGAACGGAAACCCACCACCAGCCCTCCACCTTACCTTACGCCGTACCCTATTCCTGGCCCGTACGCTGGCACTGAATCGTGCGTCAGCACGTAGCCTGACCCTCCCACGTTTCCGTACCCTCACCTGTGCCCTAAGCCTTGCCGTTCCCTAACCCTAACCCTAGCCCAGAATAGAAACCCACCACCAGCCCTAAACCTTACCTTTCGCCGTACCCTACTCCTGACCCGTACGCTGGCACTGACCCGTGCGTCAGCACGTAGCCTGACCCTCCCACGTTTCCGTACCCTCACATGTGCCCTAAGCCTTGCCGTTCCCTAACCCTAACCCTAGCCTGGAACGGAAATCAACCACAAGCCCTACACCTTACCTTACGCCGTAACCTACTCCTGGCCCGTACGCTGGCACTGACCCGTGCGTCAGCACGTAGCCTGACCCGCCCACGTTTCCGTACCCTCAACTGTGCCCTAAGCCTTGCCATTCCCTAACCCTAACCCTAGCCCGGAAAGGAAACCCACCACCAGCCCTACACCTTACCTTACGCCGTACCCTATTCCTGGCCCGTACGCTGGCACTGAAACGTGCGTCAGCACGTAGCCTGACCCTCCCACGTTTCCGTACCTTCACCTGTGCCCTAAGCCTTGCCGTTCCCTAACCCTAACCCTAGCCTGGAACGGAAATCAACAACAAGCCCTACACCTTACCTTACGCCGTACCCTACTCCTGGCCCGTACGCTGGCACTGACCCGTGCGTCAGCACGTAGCCTGACCCGCCCACGTTTCCGTACCCTCACCTGTGCCCTAAGCCTTGCCATTCCCTAACCCTTACCCTAGCCCGGAACGGAAACCCACTACCAGCCCTACACCTTACCTTACGCCATACCCTATTCCTGGCCCGTACGCTGGCACTGAACCGTGCGTCAGCACGTAGCCGGACCCTCCCACGTTTCCGTACCTTCACCTGTGCCCTAAACCTTGCCGTTCCCTAACCCTAACCCTAGCCTGGAACGGAAATCAACCACAAGCCCTACACCTTACCTTACGCCGTACCCTACTCCTGGCCCGTACGCAGGCACTGACCCGTGCGTCAGCACGTAGCCTGACGCTCCCACGTTTCCGTACCCTCACCTGTGCCCTAAGCCTTGCCGTTGCCTAACCCTAACCCTAGCCCGGAACGGAAACCCACCACCAGCCCTACACCTTACCTTACGCCATACCCTATTCCTGGAAAGTACGCTGGCACTGAACCGTGCGTCAGCACGTAGTCTGACCCTCCCACGTTTCCGTACGCTCACCTGTGCCCTAAGCCTTGCCGTTCCCTAACCCTAACCCTAGCGCGGAATACAAACCCACCACCAGCCCTACACCTTACCTTTCGCCGTACCCTACTCCTGACCCGTACGCTGGCACTGACCCATGCGTCAGCACGTAGCCTGACCTTCCCGCGTTTCCGTACCGTGACGTGTGCCCTAAGCCTTGCCGTTCCCTAACCCTAACCCTAGCCCAGAACGCAAATCCACCACCAGCCCTACACTTTATCCTACGCCGTTGCCTACTCCTGGCCGGTACGCTGGCACTGACCCGTGCGTCAGCACGTAGCCCGACCCTCCCACGTTTCTGTACCCTCACCTGTGCCCTAAGCCTTGCCGTTCCCTAACACTAACCCTAGCCTGAAACGGAAATCAACCACAAGCCCTACACCTTACGTTACGCCGTACCCTACTCCTGGCCCGTACGCTGTCACTGACACGTGCGTCAGCACGTAGCCTGACCCTCCCAAGTTGCCGTACCCTCACCTGTGCCCTAAGCCTTGCCGTTCCCTAACCCTAGCCCTAGCCCGGAACGGAAACCCACCACCAGCCCTCCACCTTACCTTACGCCGTACCCTATTCCTGGCCCGTACGCTGGCACTGAACCGTGCGTCAGCACGTAGCCTGACCCTCCCACGTTTCCGTACCCTCACCTGTGCCCTAAGCCTTGCCTTTCCCTAACCCTAACCCTAGCCCAGAACGCAAATCCACCACCAGCCCTACACTTTATCCTACGCCGTTGCCTACTCCTGGCCCGTACGCTCGCGCTGACCCGTGCGTCACCACGTAACCCGACACTCCCACGTTTCCGTACCCTCACCTGTGCCCTAAGCCTTGCCGTTCCCTAACCCTAACCCTAGCCTGGAACGGAAATCAACCACAAGCCCTACACCTTACCTTATGCCGTACCCTACTCCTGGCCCGTACGCTGGCAGTGACCCGTGCGTCAGCACGTAGCCTGACCCTCCCACGTTTCCATACCCTCACCTGTGCCCTAAGCCTTGCCGTTCCCTAACCCTAACCCTAGCCCGGAACGGAAACCCCCCACCATACCTACTCATTACCTTACGCCGTACCCTATTCCTAGCCCGTACGCTGGCACTGAACCGTGCGACACCACGTAGCCTGACCCTCCCACGTTTCCGTACCCTCACCTGTGCCCTAAGCCTTGCCGTTCCCTAACCCTAACCGTAGCCCGGAATAGAAACCCACCACCAGCCCTACACCTTACCTTATGCCGTACCCTACTCCTGACCCGTACGCTGGCACTGACCCGTGCGTCAGCACGTAGCCTCACCCTCCCACGTTTCCGTACCCTCACCTGTGCCCTAAGCCTTGCCGTTCCCTAACCCTAACGCAAGCCCGGAACGGAAACCCACCACCAGCCCTACACCTTACCCTACACCGTTGCCTACTCCCGGCCTGTACTGTGGCACTGACCCGTGCATCAGCACGTAGCCTTACCCTCCCGCGTTTCCGTACCCTGACCTGTGCCCTAAGCCTTGCCGTTCCCTAACCCTAAACCTAGCCCGAAACGCAAATCCACCACCAGCCCTACACTTTATCCTACGCCGTTGCCTACTCCTGGCCCGTACGCTGGCACTGACCTGTGTGTCAGCACGTAGCCTGACCCTCCCACGTTTCCGTACCCTCACCTGTGCCCTAAGCCTTACCGTTCCCTAACCCTAACGCTAGCCCGGAACGGAAACCCACCACCAGCCCTACACGTTACCCTACGCCGTTGCCTACTCCTGGCCTATTCTCTGGCACTGACCCGTGCACAGGCACGTAGCCTTACCCTCCCGCGTTGCCGTACCCTGACCTGTGCCCTAAGCCTTGCCGTTCCCTAACCCTAACCCTAGCCTGGAACGGAACTCAACCACAAGCCCTACACCTTACCTTACGCCGTACCCTACTCCTGGCCCGTACGCTGGCACTGACCCGTACGTCAGCACGTAGCCTGACCCTCCCACGTTTCCGTACCCTCACCTGTGCCCTAAGCCTTGCCGTTCCCTAACCCTAACCTTAGCCAGGAACGGAAACCCACCACCAGCCCTACACCTTACCTTACGCCGTACCCTATTCCTGGCCCATACGCTGGCACTGAACCGTGCGTCAGCACGTAGCCTGACCCTCCCACGTTTCCGTACCCTCACCTGTGCCCTAAGCCTTGCCGTTCCCTAACCCTAACCCTAGCCCGGAATAGAAACCCACCACCAGCCCTACACCTTACCTTACGACGTACCCTACTCCTGAACCGTACGCTGGCACTGACCCGTGCGTCAGCACGTAGCCTGACGCTCCCACGTTTCCGTACCCTCACCTGTGCCCTAAGCCTTGCCATTCCCTAACCCTAACCCTAGCCCAGAACGCAAATCCACCACCAGCCCTACACTTTATCCTACGCCGTTGCCTACTCCTGGCCCGTACGCTGGCACTGACCCATGTGTCAGCACGTAGCCTGACCCTCCCACGTTTCCGTACCCTCACCTGTGCCCTAAGCCTTGCCGTTCCCTAACCGTAACCCTAGCCCGGAATAGAAACCCACCACCAGCCCTACACCTTACCTTACGACGTACCCTACTCCTGACCTGTACGCTGGCACTGACCCGTGCGTCAGCACGTAGCCTGACGCTCCCACGTTTCCGTACCCTCACCTGTGCCCTAAGCCTTGCCGTTCCCTAACCCTAACCCTAGCCCGGAATAGAAACCCACCACCAGCCCTACACCTTACCTTACGACGTACCCTACTCCTGAACCGTACGCTGGCACTGACCCGTGCGTCAGCACGTAGCCTGACGCTCCCACGTTTCCGTACCCTCACCTGTGCCCTAAGCCTTGCCATTCCCTAACCCTAACCCTAGCCCGGAACGCAAATCCACCACCAGCCCTACACTTTATCCTATGCCGTTGCCTACTCCTGGCCCGTACGCTGGCACTGACACGTGCGTCAGCACGTAGCCTGACCCTCCCACGTTTCCGTACCCTCACCTGTGCCCTAAGCCTTGCCGTTCCCTAACCCTAACCCTAGCCCAGAATAGAAACCCACCACCAGCCCTAAACCTTACCTTTCGCCGTACCCTACTCCTGACCCGTACGCTGGCACTGACCCGTGCGTCAGCACGTAGCCTGACCCTCCCACGTTTCCGTACCCTCACCTGTGCCCTAAGCCTTGCCGTTCCCTAACCCTAACCCTAGCCTGGAACGGAAATCAACCACAAGCCCTACACCTTACCTTACGCCGTACCCTACTCCTGGCCCGTACGCTGGCACTGACCCGTGCGTCAGCACGTAGCCTGACCCGCCCACGTTTCCGTACCCTCACCTGTGCCCTAAGCCTTGCCATTCCCTAACCCTAACCCTAGCCCGGAACGGAAACCCACCACCAGCCCTACACCTTACCTTACGCCGTACCCTATTCCTGGCCCGTACGCTGGCACTGAACCGTGCGTCAGCACGTAGCCTGACCCTCCCACGTTTCCGTACCTTCACCTGTGCCCTAAGCCTTGCCGTTCCCTAACCCTAACCCTAGCCTGGAATGGAAATCAACCACAAGCCCTACACCTTACCTTACGCCGTACCCTACTCCTGGCCCGTACGCTGGCACTGACCCGTGCGTCAGCACGTAGCCTGACCCTCACACGTTTCCGTAACCCTCACCTGTGCCCTAAGCCTTGCCGTTGCCTAACCCTAACCCTAGCCCGGAACGGAAACCCACCACCAGCCCTACACCTTACCTTACGCCATACCCTATTCCTGGCCCGTACGCTGGCACTGAACCGTGCGTCAGCACGTAGTCTGACCCTCCCACGTTTCCGTACCCTCACCTGTGCCCTAAGCCTTGCCGTTCCCTAACCCTAACTCTAGCCCGGAATACAAACCCACCACCAGCCCTACACCTTACCTTTCGCCGTACCCTACTCCTGACCCGTACGCTGGCACTGACCCGTGCGTCAGCACGTAGCCTGACCCTCCCGCGTTTCCGTACCCTGACGTGTGCCCTAAGCCTTGCCATTCCCTAACCCTAACCCTAGCCCAGAACGCAAATCCACCACCAGCCCTACACTTTATCCTACGCCGTAGCCAACTCCTGGCCCGTACGCTGGCATTGACCCGTGCGTCAGCACGTAGCACGACCCTCCCACGTTTCTGTACCCACACCTGTGCCCTAAGCCTTGCCGTTCCCTAACACTAACCCTAGCCTGAAACGGAAATCAATCACAAGCCCTACACCTTACCTTACGCCGTACCCTACTCCTGGCCCGTACGCTGTCACTGACCCGTGCGTCAGCACGTAGCCTGACCCTCCCACGTTTCCGTACCCTCACCTGTGCCCTAAGCCTTGCCTTTCCCTAACCCTAACCCTAGCCCAGAACGCAAATCCACCACCAGCCCTACACTTTATCCTACGCCGTTGCCTACTCCTGGCCCGTACGCTCGCGCTGACCCGTGCGTCACCACGTAACCCGACACTCCCACGTTTCCGTACCCTCACCTGTGCCCTAAGCCTTGCCGTTCCCTAACCCTAACCCTAGCCTGGAACGGAAATCAACCACAAGCCCTACACCTTACCTTATGCCGTACCCTACTCCTGGCCCGTACGCTGGCAGTGACCCGTGCGTCAGCACGTAGCCTGACCCTCCCACGTTTCCATACCCTCACCTGTGCCCTAAGCCTTGCCGTTCCCTAACCCTAACCCTAGCCCGGAACGGAAACCCCCCACCATACCTACTCATTACCTTACGCCGTACCCTATTCCTAGCCCGTACGCTGGCACTGAACCGTGCGACACCACGTAGCCTGACCCTCCCACGTTTCCGTACCCTCACCTGTGCCCTAAGCCTTGCCGTTCCCTAACCCTAACCGTAGCCCGGAATAGAAACCCACCACCAGCCCTACACCTTACCTTATGCCGTACCCTACTCCTGACCCGTACGCTGGCACTGACCCGTGCGTCAGCACGTAGCCTCACCCTCCCACGTTTCCGTACCCTCACCTGTGCCCTAAGCCTTGCTGTTCCCTAACACTAACCCTAGCCCGGAACGCAAATCCACCACCAGCCCTAAACTTTATCCTACGCCGTTGCCTACTCCTGGCCCGTACGCTGGCACTGACCCGTGCATCAGCACGTAGCCTGACCCTCCCACGTTTCCGTACCCTCACCTGTGCCCTATGCCTTGCCGTTCCCTAACCCTAACCCTAGCCCGGAATAGAAACCCACCACCAGCCCTACACCTTACCTTAAGCCGTTGCCTACTCCTGGCCCGTACGCTGGCACTGACCCGTGCGTCAGCACGTAGCCCGACCCTCCCACGTTTCTGTACCCTCACAGGTGCCCTAAGCCTTGCCGTTCCCTAACCCTAACCCTAGCCCGGAATAGAAACCCACCACCAGCCCTACACTTTTCCTTACGCCGTACCCTACTCCTGACCTGTACGCTGGCACTGACCTGTGCGTCAGCACGTAGCCGGACCCTCCCACGTTTCCGTACCCTCACCTGTGCCCTAAGTCTTGTCATTCCCTAACCCTAACCCTAGCCCGGAACGCAAATCCACCACCAGCCATACACTTTATCCTACGCCGTTGCCTACTCCTGGCCCGTACGCTGGCACTGACACGTGCGTCAGCACGTAGCCCGACCCTCCCACGTTTCCGTACCCTCACCTGTGCCCTAAGCCTTGCCGTTCCCTAACCCTAACCCTAGCCTGGAACGGAAACCAACCACGAGCCCTACAACTTACCTTACGCCGTTGCTTACTCCTGGCCCGTACGCTGGCACTGACCCGAGCGTCAGCACGTAGCCTGACCCTCCCACGTTTCCGTAACCTCACCTGTGCCCTAAGCCTTGCCGTTCCCTAACCCTAACCCTAGCCTGGAACGGAAACCAACCACCAGCCCTACACCTTACCTTACGCCGTTGCCTACTCCTGGCACGTATGCTGGCACTGACCCATGCGTCAGCACGTAGCCTGAACCTCCCACGTTTCCGTACCCTCACCTGTGCCCTAAGCCTTGCCTTTCCCTAACGCTAACCATAGCCCGGAATGAAAACCCACCACCAGCCCTACACCTTACCCTACGCCGTTGCCTAGTCCTGGCCTGTACTCTGGCACTGACCCATGCATCAGCACGTAGCCTTACCCTCCCTCGTTTCCGTACCCTGACCTGTGCCCTAAGCCTTGCCGTTCCCTAACCCTAACCCTAGCCCAGAACGCAAATCCACCACCAGCCGTACACTTTATCCTACGCCGTTGCCTACTCCTGGCCCGTACGCTGGCACTGACCCGTGCGTCTGCACGTAGCCCGACCCTCCCACGTTTCCATACCCTCACCTGTGCCCTAAGCCTTGCCGATCCCTAACACTAACCCTATCCCGGAACGGAAATCAACCACAAGCCCTACACCTTACCTTACGCCGTTGCCAATCCTGGCCCGAACGCTGGCACGGACCCGTGAATCAGCACGTAACCCGACCCTCCCACGTTTCCGTACCCTCCCCTGTGCCCTAAGCCTTGCCGTTCCCTAACCCTAACCCTAGCCTGGAACGGAAACCAACCACCAGCCCTACACCTTACCCTACGCCGTTGCCTACTCCTGGCCTGTACTCTGGCACTGACCCGTTCATCAGCACGTAGCCTTACCCTCCCGCGTTACCGTACCCTGACCTGTGCCCTAAGCCTTGCCGTTCCCTAACCCTAACCCTAGCCCGGAATAGAAACCCACCACCAGCCCTACACCTTACCTTACGCCGTACCCTACTCCTGACCCGTACGCTGGCACAGACCCGTGCGTCAGCACGTAGCCTGACCCTCCCACGTTTCCGTGCCCTCAGCTGTGCCCTAAGCCTTGCCGTTCCCTAACCCTAACCCTAGCCCGAAATGGAAACCCACCACCAGCCCTACACCTTACCTTACGCCGTACCCTATTCCTGGCCCGTACGCTGGCACTGAACCGTGCGTCAGCACGTAGCCTGACCCTCCCACGTTTCCGTACGCTCACCTGTGCCCTAAGCCTTGCCGTTCCCTAACCCTAACCCTAGACCGGAATAGAAACCCACCACCTGCCCTACACCTTACCTTACGCCGTACCCTACTCCTGACCCGTACGCTGGCACTGACCCGTTCGTCTGCACGTAGCCTGACCCTCCCACGCTTCTGTACCCTCACCTGTGCCCTAAGCCTTGCCGTTCCCTAACCCTAACCCTAGCCCGGAACGCAAATCCACCACCAGCCCTACACTTTATCCTACGCCGTTGCCTACTCCTGGCCAGTACGCTGGCACAGACACGTGCATCAGCACGTAGCCCGACCCTCCCACGTTTCCGTACCCTCACCTGTGCCCTAAGCCTTGCCGTTCCCTAACCCTAACCCTAGCCTGGAACGGAAAACAACCACCAGCCCTACACCTTACCTTACGCCGTTGCCTACACCTGGCCCGTACGCTGGCACTGACCCGTGCGTCAGCACGTAGCCTGACCCTCCCACGTTTCCGTACCCTCACCTGTGCCCTAAGCCTTGCCGTTCCCTAACCCTAACCCTAGCCCGGAATGGAAACCTACCACCAGCCCTAAACCTTACCCTACGCCGTTGCCTACTCCTGGCCTGTACTCTGGCACTGCCCCGTGCATCAGCACGTAGCCTTACACTCTGGCGTTTCCGTACCCTCTCCTGTGCCCTAAGCCTTGCCGTTCCCTAACCCTAACCCTAGCCCAGAACGCAAATCCACCACCAGCCTACACTTTATCCTACGCCGTTGCCTACTCCTGTCCCGTACGCTGGCACTGACCTGTGCGTCAGCACGTAGCACGAGCCTCCCACGTTTCCGTACCTTCACCTGTGCCCTAAGCCTTGCCGTTCCCTAACCCTAACCCTAGCCCGGAACGGAAACCCACCACCAGCCTGACACCTTACATTACGCCGTACCCTATTCCTGGCCCGTACGCTGGCACTGAACCGTGCGTCAGCACGTAGCCTGACCCTCCCACGTTTCCGTACCCTCACCTGTGCCCTAAGCCATGCCGTTCCCTAACCCTAACCCTACCCCGGAACGCAAATCCACCACCAGCCCTACACTTTATCCTACGCCGTTGCCTACTCCTGGCCCGTACGCTGGCACTGACCCGTGCGTCAGCACGTAGCCCGACCCTCCCACGTTTCCGTACCCTCACCTGTGCCCTAAGCCTTGCCGTTCCCTAACCCTAACCCTAGCCCGGAATAGAAACCCACCACCAGCCCTACACCTTACCTTACGCCATAACCTACTCCTGACCCGTACGCTGGCACTGACCCGTGCGTCAGCACGTAGACTGACCCTCCCACGTTTCCGTACCCTCACCTGTGCCCTATGCCTTGCCGTTCCCTAACCCTAACCCTAGCCCGGAATAGAAACCCACCACCAACCCTACACCTTACCTTACGCCGTACCCTACTCCTGACCTGTACGCTGGCACTGACCTGTGCGTCAGCACGTAGCCTGACCCTCCCACGTTTCCGTACCCTCACCTGTGCCCTAAGCCTTGCCGTTCCCTAACCCTAACCCTAGCCCCGAACGCAAATCCACCACCAGCCCTACACTTTATCCTACGCCGTTGCCTACTCCTGGCCCGTACGCTGGCACTAACCCATGCGTCAGCACGTAGCCCGACCCTCCCACGTTTCTGTACCCTCACCTGTGCCCTAAGCCTTGCCGTTCCCTAACCCTAACCCTAGCCCGGAATAGAAACCCACCACCAGCCCTACACCTTACCTTAAGCCGTTGCCTACTCCTGGCCCGTACGCTGGCACTGACCCGTGCGTCAGCACGTAGCCCGACCCTCCCACGTTTCTGTACCCTCACCTGTGCCCTAAGCCTTGCCGTTCCCTAACCCTAACCCTAGCCCGGAATAGAAACCCACCACCAGCCCTACACCTTACCTTAAGCCGTTGCCTACTCCTGGCCCGTACGCTGGCACTGACCCGTGCGTCAGCACGTAGCCTGACCCTCCCACGTTTCCGTACCCTCACCAGTGCCCTAAGCGTTGCCGTTCCCTAACCCTAACCCTAGCCCGGAATGGAAACCCACCACCAGCCCTACACTTTATCCTAAGCCGTTGCCTACTCCTGACCCGTATGCTGGCACTGACCCGTGCATCAGCACGTAGCCCGACCCTCCCACGTTTCTGTACCCTCACCTGTGCCCTAAGCCTTGCCGTTCCCTAACCCTAACCCTAGCCCGGAATAGAAACCCACCACCAGCCCTACACCTTACCTTAAGCCGTTGCCTACTCCTGGCCCGTACGCTGGCACTGACCCGTGCGTCAGCACGTAGCCCGAACCTCCCACGTTTCCGTACCCTCACCTGTGCCCTAAGCGTTGCCGTTCCCTAACCCTAACCCTAGCCCGGAATGGAAACCCACCACCAGCCCTACACTTTATCCTACGCCGTTGCCTACTCCTGGCCCGTATGCTGGCACTAACCCGTGCGTCAGCACGGGGCCCGACCCTCCCATGTTTCCGTACCCTCTCCTTTGCCCTAAGCCTTGCCGTTCCCTAACCCTAACCCTAGCCTGGAACGGAAATCAACCACAAGCCCTACACCTTACCTTACGCCGTACCCTACTCCTGGCCCTTACGTTGGCACTGACCAGTGCGTCAGCACGTAGCCTGACCCTCCCACGTTGCCGTACCCTCAGCTGTGCCCTAAGCCTTGCCGTTCCCTAACCCTAACCCTAGCCCGGAATGGAAACCCACCACCAGCCCTACACCTTACCTTACGCCGTACCCTATTCCTGGCCCGTACGCTGGCACTGAACCGTGCGTCATCACGTAGCCTGACCCTCCCACGTTTCCGTACCCTCACCTGTGCCCTAAGCGTTGCCGTTCCCTAACCCTAACCCTAGCCCGGAATGGAAACCCACCACCAGCCCTACACTTTATCCTACGTCGTTGCCTACTCCTGACCCGTATGCTGGCACTGACCCGTGCGTCAGCACGTAGCCCGACCCTCCCACGTTTCTGTACCCTCACCTGTGCCCTAAGCCTTGCCGTTCCCTAACCCTAACCCTAGCCCGGAATAGAAACCCACCACCAGCCCTACACCCTACCTTAAGCCGTTGCCTACTCCTGGCCCGTACGCTGGCACTGACCCGTGCGTCAGCACGTAGCCTGACCCTCCCACTTTTCCGTACCCTCACCTGTGCCCTAAGCCTTGCCGTTCCCTAACCCTAACCCTAGCCCGGAATAGAAACCCACCACCAGCCCTACACCTTACCTTACGCCGTACCCTACTCCTGACCCGTACGCTGGCACTGACACGTGCGTCAGCACGTAGCCTGACCCTCCCACGTTTCCGTAACCTCACCTGTGCCCTAAGCCTTGCCGTTCCCTAACCCTAACCCTAGCCCGGAACGCAAATCCACCACCAGCCATACACTTTATCCTACGCCGTTGCCTACTCCTGGCCCGTATGCTGGCACTGACCCGTGCGTCAGCACGTAGCCCGACCCTCCCACGTTTCCGTACCCTCACCTGTGCCCTAAGCCTTGCCGTTCCCTAACCCTAACCCTAGCCTGGAACGGAAACCAACCACCAGCCCTACACCTTATCTTAGGCCGTTGCTTACTCCTGGACCGTACGCTGGCACTGACCCGTGCCTCAGCACGTAGCCTGACCCTCCCACGTTTCCGTAACCTCACCTGTGCCCTAAGCCTTGCCGTTCCCTAACCCTAACACTAGCCCGGAACGGAAATCAACCACCAGCCCTACACTTTATCCTACGCCGTTGCATACTCCTGGCCCGTACGCTGGCACTGACCCGTTCGTCAGCACGTAGCCCGACCCTCCCACGTTTCTGTACCCTCACCTGTGCCCTAAGCCTTGCCGTTCCCTAACCCTAACCCTAGCCCGGAATAGACACCCACCACCAGCCCTACACCTTACCTTACGCCATACCCTACTCCTGACCCGTACGCTGGCACTGACCCGTGCCTCAGCACGTAGCCTGACCCTCCCACGTTTCCGTGCCCTCACCTGTGCCCTAAGCCTTGCGGTTCCCTAACCCTAACCCTAGCCCGGAATAGAAACCCACCACCAGCCCTACACGTTACCTTACGCCGTACCATATTCCTGACCTGTACGCTGGCACTGACCTGTGCGTCAGCACGTAGCCTGACCCTCCCACGTTTCCGTACCCTCACCTGTGCCCTAAGCCTTGCCGTTCCCTAACCCTAACCCTAGTCCCGAACGCAAATCCACCACCAGCCCTACACTTTATCCTACGCCGTTGCCTACTCCTGGCCCGTACGCTGGCACTGACCCGTGCGTCAGCACGTAGCCCGACCCTCCCACGTTTCCGTACCCTCACCTGTGCCCTAAGCCTTGCCGTTCCCTAACACTAACCCTAGCCTGGAACGCAAATCCACCACTAGCCCTACACTTTATCCTACGCCGTTGCCTACTCCTGGCCCGTACGCTGGCACCGACCCGTGCGTCAGCACGTAGCCCGACCCTCCCACGTTTCCGTACCCTCACCTGTGCCCTAAGCCTTGCCGTTCCCTAACCCTAACCCTAGCCTGGAACGGAAACCAACCACCAGCCCTACACCTTACCTTACGCCGTTGCCTACTCCTGGCACGTATGCTGGCACTGACCCGTGCGTCAGCACGTAGCCTGAACCTCCCACGTTTCCGTACCCTCAACTGTGCCCTAAGCCTTGCCTTTCCCTAACGCTAACCCTAGCCGGGAATGAAAACCCACCACCAGCCCTACACCTTACCCTACGCCGTTGCCTAGTCCTGGCCTGTACTCTGGCACTGACCCGTGCATCAGCACGTAGCCTTACCCTCCCGCGTTTCCGTACCCTGACCTGTGCCCTAAGCCTTGCCGTTCCCTAACCCTAACCCTAGCCCAGAACGCAAATCCACCACCAGCCGTACACTTTATCCTATGCCGTTGCCTACTCCTGGCCCGTACGCTGGCACTGACCCGTGCGTCTGCACGTAGCCCGACCCTCCCACGTTTCCATACCCTCACCTGTGCCCTAAGCCTTGCCGATCCCTAACCCTAACCCTATCCCGGAACGGAAATCAACCACAAGCCCTACACCTTACCTTACGCCGTTGCCCACTCCTGGCCCGAACGCTGGCACGGACCCTTGAATCAGCACGTAGCCCGACCCTCCCACGTTTCCGTACCCTCCCCTGTGCCCTAAGCCTTGCCGTTCCCTAACCCTAACCCTAGCCTGGAACGGAAACCAACCACCAGCCCTACACCTTACCCTACGCCGTTGCCTACTCCTGGCCTGTACTGTGGCACTGACCCGTTCATCAGCACGTAGCCTTACCCTCCCGCGTTTCCGTACCCTGACCTGTGCCCTAAGCCTTGCCGTTCCCTAACCCTAACCCTAGCCCGGAATAGAAACCCACCACCAGCCCCACACCTTACCTTACGCCGTACCCTACTCCTGACCCGTACGCTGGCACTGACCCGTGCGTCAGCACGTAGCCTGACCCTCCCACGTTTCCGTGCCCTCAGCTGTGCCCTAAGCCTTGCCGTTCCCTAACCCTAACCCTAGCCCGGAATGCAAATCCACCACCAGCCCTACACTTTATCCTACGCCGTTGCCTACTCCTGGCCAGTACGCTGGCACTGACCCGTGCATCAGCACGTCGCCCGACCCTCCCACGTTTCCGTACCCTCACCTGTGCCCTAAGCCTTGCCGTTCCCTAACCCTAACCCTAGCCTGGAACGGAAAACAACCACCAGCCCTACACCTTACCTTACGCCATTGCCTACACCTGGCCCGTACGCTGGCACTGACCCGTGCGTCAGCACGTAGCCTGACCCTCCCACGTTTCCGTACCCTCACCTGTGCCCTAAGCCTTGCCGTTCCCTAACCCTAACCCTAGCCCGGAATGGAAACCCACCACCAGCCCTACACCTTACCCTACGCCGTTGCCTACTCCTGGCCTGTACTCTGGCACTGCCCCGTGCATCAGCACGTAGCCTTACACTCTGGCGTTTCCGTACCCTCTCCTGTGCCCTAAGCCTTGCCGTTCCCTAACCCTAACCCTAGCCCAGAACGCAAATCCACCACCAGCCTACACTTTATCCTACGCCGTTGCCTACTCCTGGCCCGTACGCTGGCACTGACCCGTGCGTCAGCACGTAGCACGAGCCTCCCACGTTTCCGTACCTTCACCTGTGCCCTAAGCCTTGCCGTTCCCTAACCCTAACCCTAGCCCGGAACGGAAACCCACCACCAGCCTGACACCTTACATTACGCCGTACCCTATTCCTGGCCCGTACGCTGGCACTGAACCGTGCGTCAGCACGTAGCCTGACCCTCCCACGTTTCCGTACCCTCACCTGTGCCCTAAGCCATGCCGTTCCCTAACCCTAAACCTAGCCCGGAACGCAAATCCACCACCAGCCCTACACTTTATCCTACGCCTTTGCCTACTCCTGGCCCGTACGCTGGCACTGACCCGTGCGTCAGCACGTAGCCCGACCCTCCCACGTTTCCGTACCCTCACCTGTGCCCTAAGCCTTGCCGTTCCCTAACCCTAACCCTAGCCCGGAATAGAAACCCACCACCAGCCCTACACCTTACCTTAAGCCGTTGCCTACTCCTGGCCCGTACGCTGGCACTGACCCGTGCGTCAGCACGTAGCCCGACCCTCCCACGTTTCTGTACCCTCAACTGTGCCCTAAGCCTTGCCGTTCCCTAACCCTAACCCTAGCCCCGAACGCAAATCCACCACCAGCCCTACACTATATCCTACGCCGTTGCCTACTCCTGGCCCGTACGCTGGCACTGACCCGTGCGTCAGCACGTAGCCCGACCCACCCACGTTTCTGTACCCTCACCTGTGCCCTAAGCCTTGCCGTTCCCTAACCCTAACCCTAGCCCGGAATAGAAACCCACCACCAGCCCTACACCTTACCTTAAGCCGTTGCCTACTCCTGGCCGGTACGCTGGCACTGACCCGTGCGTCAGCACGTAGCCCCACCCTCCCACGTTTCTGTACCCTCACCTGTGCCCTAAGCCTTGCCGTTCCATAACCCTAACCCTATCCCGGAATAGAAACCCACCACCAGCCCTACACCTTACCTTAAGCCGTTGCCTACTCCTGGCCCGTACGCTGGCACTGACCCGTGCGTCAGCACATAGCCTGACCCTCCCACGTTTCCGTACCCTCACCAGTGCCCTAAGCGTTGCCGTTCCCTAACCCTAACCCTAGCCCGGAATGGAAACCCACCACCAGCCCTACACTTTATCCTACGCCGTTGCCTACTCCTGAACCGTATGCTGGCGCTGACCCGTGCGTCAGCACGTAGCCCGACCCTCCCACGTTTCTGTACCCTCACCTGTGCCCTAAGCCTTGCCGTTCCCTAACCCTAACCCTAGCCCGGAATAGAAACCCACCACCAGCCCTACACCTTACCTTAAGCCGTTGCTTACTCCTGGCCCGTACGCTGGCACTGACCCGTGCGTCAGCACGTAGCCTGACCCTCCCACGTTTCCGTACCCTCACCTGTGCCCTAAGCCTTGCCGTTCCCTAACCCTAACCCTAGCCGGGAATAGAAATCCACCACCAGCCCTACACCTTACCTTACGCCGTACCCTACTCCTGACCCGTACGCTGGCACTGACACATGCGTCAGCACGTAGCCTGACCCTCCCACGTTTCCGTACCCTCACCTGTGCCCTAAGCCTTGCCGTTCCCTAACCCTAACCCTAGCCCGGAATAGAAACCCACCACCAGCCCTACACTTTTCCTTACGCCGTACCCTACTCCTGACCTGTACGCTGGCACTGACCTGTGCGTCAGCACGTAGCCGGACCCTCCCACGTTTCCGTACCCTCACCTGTGCCCTAAGCCTTGTCATTCCCTAACCCTAACCCTAGCCCGGAACGCAAATCCACCACCAGCCATACACTTTATCCTACGCCGTTGCCTACTCCTGGCCCGTACGCTGGCACTGACACGTGCGTCAGCACGTAGCCCGACCCTCCCACGTTTCCGTACCCTCACCTGTGCCCTAAGCCTTGCCGTTCCCTAACCCTAACCCTAGCCTGGAACGGAAACCAACCACGAGCCCTACAACTTACCTTACGCCGTTGCTTACTCCTGGCCCGTACGCTGGCACTGACCCGAGCGTCAGCACGTAGCCTGACCCTCCCACGTTTCCGTAACCTCACCTGTGCCCTAAGCCTTGCCGTTCCCTAACCCTAACACTAGCCCGGAACGGAAATCAACCACCAGCCCTACACTTTATCCTACGCCGTTGCCTACTCCTGGCCCGTACGCTGGCACTGACCTGTGCGTCAGCACGTAGCCCGACCCTCCCACGTTTCTGTACCCTCACCTGTGCCCTAAGCCTTGCCGTTCCCTAACCCTAACCCTAGCCCGGAATAGAAACCCACCACCAGCCCTACACCTTACCTTACGCCATACCCTACTCCTGACCCGTACGCTGGCACTGACCCGTGCGTCAGCACGTAGCCTGACCCTCCCACGTTTCCGTGCCCTCACCTGTGCCCTAAGCCTTGCCGTTCGCTAACCCTAACCCTAGCCCGGAATAGAAACCCACCACCAGCCCTACACGGTACCTTACGCCGTACCATACTCCTGACCTGTACGCTGGCACTGACCTGTGCGTCAGCACGTAGCCTGACCCTCCCACGTTTCCGTACCCTCACCTGTGCCCTAAGCCTTGTCGTTCCCTAACCCTAACCCTAGCCCGGAATGGAAACCCACCACCAGCCCTACACCTTACCTTACGCCGTACCCTATTCCTGGCCCGTACGCTGGCACTGAACCGTGTGTCAGCACGTAGCCTGACCCTCCCACGTTTCCGTACCCTCACCTGTGCCCTAAGCCTTGCCGTTCCCTAACCCTAACCCTAGACCGGAATAGAAACCCACCACCTGCCCTACACCTTACCTTACGCCGTACCCTACTCCTGACCCATACGCTGGCACTGACCCGTTCGTCTGCACGTAGCCTGACCCTCCCACGCTTCTGTACCCTCACCTGTGCCCTAAGCCTTGCCGTTCCCTAACCCTAACCCTAGCCCGGAACGCAAATCCACCACCAGCCCTACACTTTATCCTACGCCGTTGCCTACTCCTGGCCAGTACGCTGGCACAGACACGTGCATCAGCACATAGCCCGACCCTCCCACGTTTCCGTACCCTCACCTGTGCCCTAAGCCTTGCCGTTCCCTAACCCTAACCCTAGCCTGGAACGGAAAACAACCACCAGCCCTACACCTTACCTTACGCCGTTGCCTACACCTGGCCCGTACGCTGGCACTGACCCGTGCGTCAGCACGTAGCCTGACCCTCCCACGTTTCCGTACCCTCACCTGTGCCCTAAGCCTTGCCGTTCCCTAACCCTAACACTAGCCCCGAATGGAAACCTACCACCAGCCCTACACCTTACCCTACGCCGTTGCCTACTCCTGGCCTGTACTCTGGCACTGCCCCGTGCATCAGCACGTAGCCTTACACTCTGGCGTTTCCGTACCCTCTCCTGTGCCCTAAGCCTTGCCGTTCCCTAACCCTAACCCTAGCCCAGAACGCAAATCCACCACCAGCCTACACTTTATCCTACGCCGTTGCCTACTCCTGTCCCGTACGCTGGCACTGACCTGTGCGTCAGCACGTAGCACGAGCCTCCCACGTTTCCGTACCTTCACCTGTGCCCTAAGCCTTGCCGTTCCCTAACCCTAACCCTATCCCGGAACGGAAACCCACCACCAGCCTGACACCTTACATTACGCCGTACCCTATTCCTGGCCCGTACGCTGGCACTGAACCGTGCGTCAGCACGTAGCCTGACCCTCCCACGTTTCCGTACCCTCACCTGTGCCCTAAGCCATGCCGTTCCCTAACCCTAACCCTACCCCGGAACGCAAATCCACCACCAGCCCTACACTTTATCCTACGCCGTTGCCTACTCCTGGCCCGTACGCTGGCACTGACCCGTGCGTCAGCACGTAGCCCGACCCTCCCACGTTTCCGTACCCTCACCTGTGCCCTAAGCCTTGCCGTTCCCTAACCCTAACCCTAGCCCGGAATAGAAACCCACCACCAGCCCTACACCTTACCTTACGCCATAACCTACTCCTGACCCGTACGCTGGCACTGACCCGTGCGTCAGCACGTAGACTGACCCTCCCACGTTTCCGTACCCTCACCTGTGCCCTATGCCTTGCCGTTCCCTAACCCTAACCCTAGCCCGGAATAGAAACCCACCACCAGCCCTACACCTTACCTTACGCCGTACCCTACTCCTGACCTGTACGCTGGCACTGACCTGTGCGTCAGCACGTAGCCTGACCCTCCCACGTTTCCGTACCCTCACCTGTGCCCTAAGCCTTGCCGTTCCCTAACCCTAACCCTAGCCCCGAACGCAAATCCACCACCAGCCCTACACTTTATCCTACGCCGTTGCCTACTCCTGGCCCGTACGCTGGCACTGACCCGTGCGTCAGCACGTAGCCCGACCCTCCCACGTTTCTGTACCCTCACCTGTGCCCTAAGCCTTGCCGTTCCCTAACCCTAACCCTAGCCCGGAATAGAAACCCACCACAAGCCCTACACCTTACCTTAAGCCGTTGCCTACTCCTGGCCCGTACGCTGGCACTGACCCGTGCGTCAGCACGTAGCCCGACCCTCCCACGTTTCTGTACCCTCACCTGTGCCCTAAGCCTTGCCGTTCTCTAACCCTAACCCTAGCCCGGAATAGAAACCCACCACCAGCCCTACACCTTACCTTAAGCCGTTGCCTACTCCTGGCCCGTACGCTGGCACTGACCCGTGCGTCAGCACGTAGCCTGACCCTCCCACGTTTCCGTACCCTCACCAGTGCCCTAAGCGTTGCCGTTCCCTAACCCTAACCCTAGCCCGGAATGGAAACCCACCACCAGCCCTACACTTTATCCTAAGCCGTTGCCTACTCCTGACCCGTATGCTGGCACTGACCCGTGCATCAGCACGTAGCCCGACCCTCCCACGTTTCTGTACCCTCACCTGTGCCCTAAGCCTTGCCGTTCCCTAACCCTAACCCTAGCCCGGAATAGAAACCCACCACCAGCCCTACACCTTACCTTAAGCCGTTGCCTACTCCTGGCCCGTACGCTGGCACTGACCCGTGCGTCAGCACGTAGCCCGAACCTCCCACGTTTCCGTACCCTCACCTGTGCCCTAAGCGTTGCCGTTCCCTAACCCTAACCCTAGCCCGGAATGGAAACCCACCACCAGCCCTACACTTTATCCTACGCCGTTGCCTACTCCTGGCCCGTATGCTGGCACTAACCCGTGCGTCAGCACGGGGCCCGACCCTCCCACGTTTCCGTACCCTCTCCTTTGCCCTAAGCCTTGCCGTTCCCTAACCCTAACCCTAGCCTGGAACGGAAATCAACCACAAGCCCTACACCTTACCTTACGCCGTACCCTACTCCTGGCCCTTACGTTGGCACTGACCAGTGCGTCAGCACGTAGCCTGACCCTCCCACGTTGCCGTACCCTCAGCTGTGCCCTAAGCCTTGCCGTTCCCTAACCCTAACCCTAGCCCGGAATGGAAACCCACCACCAGCCCTACACCTTACCTTACGCCGTACCCTATTCCTGGCCCGTACGCTGGCACTGAACCGTGCGTCATCACGTAGCCTGACCCTCCCACGTTTCCGTACCCTCACCTGTGCCCTAAGCGTTGCCGTTCCCTAACCCTAACCCTAGCCCGGAATGGAAACCCACCACCAGCCCTACACTTTATCCTACGTCGTTGCCTACTCCTGACCCGTATGCTGGCACTGACCCGTGCGTCAGCACGTAGCCCGACCCTCCCACGTTTCTGTACCCTCACCTGTGCCCTAAGCCTTGCCGTTCCCTAACCCTAACCCTAGCCCGGAATAGAAACCCACCACCAGCCCTACACCCTACCTTAAGCCGTTGCCTACTCCTGGCCCGTACGCTGGCACTGACCCGTGCGTCAGCACGTAGCCTGACCCTCCCACTTTTCCGTACCCTCACCTGTGCCCTAAGCCTTGCCGTTCCCTAACCCTAACCCTAGCCCGGAATAGAAACCCACCACCCGCCCTACACCTTACCTTACGCCGTACCCTACTCCTGACCCGTACGCTGGCACTGACACGTGCGTCAGCACGTAGCCTGACCCTCCCACGTTTCCGTAACCTCACCTGTGCCCTAAGCCTTGCCGTTCCCTAACCCTAACCCTAGCCCGGAACGCAAATCCACCACCAGCCATACACTTTATCCTACGCTGTTGCCTACTCCTGGCCCGTATGCTGGCACTGACCCGTGCGTCAGCACGTAGCCCGACCCTCCCACGTTTCCGTACCCTCACCTGTGCCCTAAGCCTTGCCGTTCCCTAACCCTAACCCTAGCCTGGAACGGAAACCCACCACCAGCCCTACACCTTACCTTACGCCGTTGCTTACTCCTGGACCGTACGCTGGCACTGACCCGTGCCTCAGCACGTAGCCTGACCCTCCCACGTTTCCGTAACCTCACCTGTGCCCTAAGCCTTGCCGTTCCCTAACCCTAACACTAGCCCGGAACGGAAATCAACCACCAGCCCTACACTTTATCCTACGCCGTTGCATACTCCTGGCCCGTACGCTGGCACTGACCCGTTCGTCAGCACGTAGCCCGACCCTCCCACGTTTCTGTACCCTCACCTGTGCCCTAAGCCTTGCCGTTCCCTAACCCTAACCCTAGCCCGGAATAGACACCCACCACCAGCCCTACACCTTACCTTACGCCATACCCTACTCCTGACCCGTACGCTGGCACTGACCCGTGCGTCAGCACGTAGCCTGACCCTCCCACGTTTCCGTGCCCTCACCTGTGCCCTAAGCCTTGCGGTTCCCTAACCCTAACCCTAGCCCGGAATAGAAACCCACCACCAGCCCTACACGTTACCTTACGCCGTACCATATTCCTGACCTGTACGCTGGCACTGACCTGTGCGTCAGCACGTAGCCTGACCCTCCCACGTTTCCGTACCCTCACCTGTGCCCTAAGCCTTGCCGTTCCCTAACCCTAACCCTAGTCCCGAACGCAAATCCACCACCAGCCCTACACTTTATCCTACGCCGTTGCCTACTCCTGGCCCGTACGCTGGCACTGACCCGTGCGTCAGCACGTAGCCCGACCCTCCCACGTTTCCGTACCCTCACCTGTGCCCTAAGCCTTGCCGTTCCCTAACACTAACCCTAGCCTGGAACGCAAATCCACCACTAGCCCTACACTTTATCCTACGCCGTTGCCTACTCCTGGCCCGTACGCTGGCACCGACCCGTGCGTCAGCACGTAGCCCGACCCTCCCACGTTTCCGTACCCTCACCTGTGCCCTAAGCCTTGCCGTTCCCTAACCCTAACCCTAGCCTGGAACGGAAACCAACCACCAGCCCTACACCTTACCTTACGCCGTTGCCTACTCCTGGCACGTATGCTGGCACTGACCCGTGCGTCAGCACGTAGCCTGAACCTCCCACGTTTCCGTACCCTCACCTGTGCCCTAAGCCTTGCCTTTCCCTAACGCTAACCCTAGCCCGGAATGAAAACCCACCACCAGCCCTACACCTTACCCTACGCCGTTGCCTAGTCCTGGCCTGTACTCTGGCACTGACCCGTGCATCAGCACGTAGCCTTACCCTCCCGCGTTTCCGTACCCTGACCTGTGCCCTAAGCCTTGCCGTTCCCTAACCCTAACCCTAGCCCCGAACGCAAATCCACCACCAGCCCTACACTATATCCTACGCCGTTGCCTACTCCTGGCCCGTACGCTGGCACTGACCCGTGCGTCAGCACGTAGCCCGACCCACCCACGTTTCTGTACCCTCACCTGTGCCCTAAGCCTTGCCGTTCCCTAACCCTAACCCTAGACCGGAATAGAAACCCACCACCAGCCCTACACCTTACCTTAAGCCGTTGCCTACTCCTGGCCCGTACGCTGGCACTGAACCGTGCGTCAGCACGTAGCCCCACCCTCCCACGTTTCTGTACCCTCACCTGTGCCCTAAGCCTTGCCGTTCCCTAACCCTAACCCTATCCCGGAATAGAAACCCACCACCAGCCCTACACCTTACCTTAAGCCGTTGCCTACTCCTGGCCCGTACGCTGGCACTGACCCGTGCGTCAGCACATAGCCTGACCCTCCCACGTTTCCGTGCCCTCAGCTGTGCCCTAAGCCTTGCCGTTCCCTAACCCTAACCCTAGCCCGAAATGGAAACCCACCACCAGCCCTACACCTTACCTTACGCCGTACCCTATTCCTGGCCCGTACGCTGGCACTGAACCGTGCGTCAGCACGTAGCCTGACCCTCCCACGTTTCCGTACGCTCACCTGTGCCCTAAGCCTTGCCGTTCCCTAACCCTAACCCTAGACCGGAATAGAAACCCACCACCTGCCCTACACCTTACCTTACGCCGTACCCTACTCCTGACCCGTACGCTGGCACTGACCCGTTCGTCTGCACGTAGCCTGACCCTCCCACGCTTCTGTACCCTCACCTGTGCCCTAAGCCTTGCCGTTCCCTAACCCTAACCCTAGCCCGGAACGCAAATCCACCACCAGCCCTACACTTTATCCTACGCCGTTGCCTACTCCTGGCCAGTACGCTGGCACAGACACGTGCATCAGCACGTAGCCCGACCCTCCCACGTTTCCGTACCCTCACCTGTGCCCTAAGCCTTGCCGTTCCCTAACCCTAACCCTAGCCTGGAACGGAAAACAACCACCAGCCCTACACCTTACCTTACGCCGTTGCCTACACCTGGCCCGTACGCTGGCACTGACCCGTGCGTCAGCACGTAGCCTGACCCTCCCACGTTTCCGTACCCTCACCTGTGCCCTAAGCCTTGCCGTTCCCTAACCCTAACCCTAGCCCGGAATGGAAACCTACCACCAGCCCTAAACCTTACCCTACGCCGTTGCCTACTCCTGGCCTGTACTCTGGCACTGCCCCGTGCATCAGCACGTAGCCTTACACTCTGGCGTTTCCGTACCCTCTCCTGTGCCCTAAGCCTTGCCGTTCCCTAACCCTAACCCTAGCCCAGAACGCAAATCCACCACCAGCCTACACTTTATCCTACGCCGTTGCCTACTCCTGTCCCGTACGCTGGCACTGACCTGTGCGTCAGCACGTAGCACGAGCCTCCCACGTTTCCGTACCTTCACCTGTGCCCTAAGCCTTGCCGTTCCCTAACCCTAACCCTAGCCCGGAACGGAAACCCACCACCAGCCTGACACCTTACATTACGCCGTACCCTATTCCTGGCCCGTACGCTGGCACTGAACCGTGCGTCAGCACGTAGCCTGACCCTCCCACGTTTCCGTACCCTCACCTGTGCCCTAAGCCATGCCGTTCCCTAACCCTAACCCTACCCCGGAACGCAAATCCACCACCAGCCCTACACTTTATCCTACGCCGTTGCCTACTCCTGGCCCGTACGCTGGCACTGACCCGTGCGTCAGCACGTAGCCCGACCCTCCCACGTTTCCGTACCCTCACCTGTGCCCTAAGCCTTGCCGTTCCCTAACCCTAACCCTAGCCCGGAATAGAAACCCACCACCAGCCCTACACCTTACCTTACGCCATAACCTACTCCTGACCCGTACGCTGGCACTGACCCGTGCGTCAGCACGTAGACTGACCCTCCCACGTTTCCGTACCCTCACCTGTGCCCTATGCCTTGCCGTTCCCTAACCCTAACCCTAGCCCGGAATAGAAACCCACCACCAACCCTACACCTTACCTTACGCCGTACCCTACTCCTGACCTGTACGCTGGCACTGACCTGTGCGTCAGCACGTAGCCTGACCCTCCCACGTTTCCGTACCCTCACCTGTGCCCTAAGCCTTGCCGTTCCCTAACCCTAACCCTAGCCCCGAACGCAAATCCACCACCAGCCCTACACTTTATCCTACGCCGTTGCCTACTCCTGGCCCGTACGCTGGCACTAACCCATGCGTCAGCACGTAGCCCGACCCTCCCACGTTTCTGTACCCTCACCTGTGCCCTAAGCCTTGCCGTTCCCTAACCCTAACCCTAGCCCGGAATAGAAACCCACCACCAGCCCTACACCTTACCTTAAGCCGTTGCCTACTCCTGGCCCGTACGCTGGCACTGACCCGTGCGTCAGCACGTAGCCCGACCCTCCCACGTTTCTGTACCCTCACCTGTGCCCTAAGCCTTGCCGTTCCCTAACCCTAACCCTAGCCCGGAATAGAAACCCACCACCAGCCCTACACCTTACCTTAAGCCGTTGCCTACTCCTGGCCCGTACGCTGGCACTGACCCGTGCGTCAGCACGTAGCCTGACCCTCCCACGTTTCCGTACCCTCACCAGTGCCCTAAGCGTTGCCGTTCCCTAACCCTAACCCTAGCCCGGAATGGAAACCCACCACCAGCCCTACACTTTATCCTAAGCCGTTGCCTACTCCTGACCCGTATGCTGGCACTGACCCGTGCATCAGCACGTAGCCCGACCCTCCCACGTTTCTGTACCCTCACCTGTGCCCTAAGCCTTGCCGTTCCCTAACCCTAACCCTAGCCCGGAATAGAAACCCACCACCAGCCCTACACCTTACCTTAAGCCGTTGCCTACTCCTGGCCCGTACGCTGGCACTGACCCGTGCGTCAGCACGTAGCCCGAACCTCCCACGTTTCCGTACCCTCACCTGTGCCCTAAGCGTTGCCGTTCCCTAACCCTAACCCTAGCCCGGAATGGAAACCCACCACCAGCCCTACACTTTATCCTACGCCGTTGCCTACTCCTGGCCCGTATGCTGGCACTAACCCGTGCGTCAGCACGGGGCCCGACCCTCCCATGTTTCCGTACCCTCTCCTTTGCCCTAAGCCTTGCCGTTCCCTAACCCTAACCCTAGCCTGGAACGGAAATCAACCACAAGCCCTACACCTTACCTTACGCCGTACCCTACTCCTGGCCCTTACGTTGGCACTGACCAGTGCGTCAGCACGTAGCCTGACCCTCCCACGTTGCCGTACCCTCAGCTGTGCCCTAAGCCTTGCCGTTCCCTAACCCTAACCCTAGCCCGGAATGGAAACCCACCACCAGCCCTACACCTTACCTTACGCCGTACCCTATTCCTGGCCCGTACGCTGGCACTGAACCGTGCGTCATCACGTAGCCTGACCCTCCCACGTTTCCGTACCCTCACCTGTGCCCTAAGCGTTGCCGTTCCCTAACCCTAACCCTAGCCCGGAATGGAAACCCACCACCAGCCCTACACTTTATCCTACGTCGTTGCCTACTCCTGACCCGTATGCTGGCACTGACCCGTGCGTCAGCACGTAGCCCGACCCTCCCACGTTTCTGTACCCTCACCTGTGCCCTAAGCCTTGCCGTTCCCTAACCCTAACCCTAGCCCGGAATAGAAACCCACCACCAGCCCTACACCCTACCTTAAGCCGTTGCCTACTCCTGGCCCGTACGCTGGCACTGACCCGTGCGTCAGCACGTAGCCTGACCCTCCCACTTTTCCGTACCCTCACCTGTGCCCTAAGCCTTGCCGTTCCCTAACCCTAACCCTAGCCCGGAATAGAAACCCACCACCAGCCCTACACCTTACCTTACGCCGTACCCTACTCCTGACCCGTACGCTGGCACTGACACGTGCGTCAGCACGTAGCCTGACCCTCCCACGTTTCCGTAACCTCACCTGTGCCCTAAGCCTTGCCGTTCCCTAACCCTAACCCTAGCCCGGAACGCAAATCCACCACCAGCCATACACTTTATCCTACGCCGTTGCCTACTCCTGGCCCGTATGCTGGCACTGACCCGTGCGTCAGCACGTAGCCCGACCCTCCCACGTTTCCGTACCCTCACCTGTGCCCTAAGCCTTGCCGTTCCCTAACCCTAACCCTAGCCTGGAACGGAAACCAACCACCAGCCCTACACCTTATCTTAGGCCGTTGCTTACTCCTGGACCGTACGCTGGCACTGACCCGTGCCTCAGCACGTAGCCTGACCCTCCCACGTTTCCGTAACCTCACCTGTGCCCTAAGCCTTGCCGTTCCCTAACCCTAACACTAGCCCGGAACGGAAATCAACCACCAGCCCTACACTTTATCCTACGCCGTTGCATACTCCTGGCCCGTACGCTGGCACTGACCCGTTCGTCAGCACGTAGCCCGACCCTCCCACGTTTCTGTACCCTCACCTGTGCCCTAAGCCTTGCCGTTCCCTAACCCTAACCCTAGCCCGGAATAGACACCCACCACCAGCCCTACACCTTACCTTACGCCATACCCTACTCCTGACCCGTACGCTGGCACTGACCCGTGCCTCAGCACGTAGCCTGACCCTCCCACGTTTCCGTGCCCTCACCTGTGCCCTAAGCCTTGCGGTTCCCTAACCCTAACCCTAGCCCGGAATAGAAACCCACCACCAGCCCTACACGTTACCTTACGCCGTACCATATTCCTGACCTGTACGCTGGCACTGACCTGTGCGTCAGCACGTAGCCTGACCCTCCCACGTTTCCGTACCCTCACCTGTGCCCTAAGCCTTGCCGTTCCCTAACCCTAACCCTAGTCCCGAACGCAAATCCACCACCAGCCCTACACTTTATCCTACGCCGTTGCCTACTCCTGGCCCGTACGCTGGCACTGACCCGTGCGTCAGCACGTAGCCCGACCCTCCCACGTTTCCGTACCCTCACCTGTGCCCTAAGCCTTGCCGTTCCCTAACACTAACCCTAGCCTGGAACGCAAATCCACCACTAGCCCTACACTTTATCCTACGCCGTTGCCTACTCCTGGCCCGTACGCTGGCACCGACCCGTGCGTCAGCACGTAGCCCGACCCTCCCACGTTTCCGTACCCTCACCTGTGCCCTAAGCCTTGCCGTTCCCTAACCCTAACCCTAGCCTGGAACGGAAACCAACCACCAGCCCTACACCTTACCTTACGCCGTTGCCTACTCCTGGCACGTATGCTGGCACTGACCCGTGCGTCAGCACGTAGCCTGAACCTCCCACGTTTCCGTACCCTCAACTGTGCCCTAAGCCTTGCCTTTCCCTAACGCTAACCCTAGCCGGGAATGAAAACCCACCACCAGCCCTACACCTTACCCTACGCCGTTGCCTAGTCCTGGCCTGTACTCTGGCACTGACCCGTGCATCAGCACGTAGCCTTACCCTCCCGCGTTTCCGTACCCTGACCTGTGCCCTAAGCCTTGCCGTTCCCTAACCCTAACCCTAGCCCAGAACGCAAATCCACCACCAGCCGTACACTTTATCCTATGCCGTTGCCTACTCCTGGCCCGTACGCTGGCACTGACCCGTGCGTCTGCACGTAGCCCGACCCTCCCACGTTTCCATACCCTCACCTGTGCCCTAAGCCTTGCCGATCCCTAACCCTAACCCTATCCCGGAACGGAAATCAACCACAAGCCCTACACCTTACCTTACGCCGTTGCCCACTCCTGGCCCGAACGCTGGCACGGACCCTTGAATCAGCACGTAGCCCGACCCTCCCACGTTTCCGTACCCTCCCCTGTGCCCTAAGCCTTGCCGTTCCCTAACCCTAACCCTAGCCTGGAACGGAAACCAACCACCAGCCCTACACCTTACCCTACGCCGTTGCCTACTCCTGGCCTGTACTGTGGCACTGACCCGTTCATCAGCACGTAGCCTTACCCTCCCGCGTTTCCGTACCCTGACCTGTGCCCTAAGCCTTGCCGTTCCCTAACCCTAACCCTAGCCCGGAATAGAAACCCACCACCAGCCCCACACCTTACCTTACGCCGTACCCTACTCCTGACCCGTACGCTGGCACTGACCCGTGCGTCAGCACGTAGCCTGACCCTCCCACGTTTCCGTGCCCTCAGCTGTGCCCTAAGCCTTGCCGTTCCCTAACCCTAACCCTAGCCCGGAATGCAAATCCACCACCAGCCCTACACTTTATCCTACGCCGTTGCCTACTCCTGGCCAGTACGCTGGCACTGACCCGTGCATCAGCACGTCGCCCGACCCTCCCACGTTTCCGTACCCTCACCTGTGCCCTAAGCCTTGCCGTTCCCTAACCCTAACCCTAGCCTGGAACGGAAAACAACCACCAGCCCTACACCTTACCTTACGCCATTGCCTACACCTGGCCCGTACGCTGGCACTGACCCGTGCGTCAGCACGTAGCCTGACCCTCCCACGTTTCCGTACCCTCACCTGTGCCCTAAGCCTTGCCGTTCCCTAACCCTAACCCTAGCCCGGAATGGAAACCCACCACCAGCCCTACACCTTACCCTACGCCGTTGCCTACTCCTGGCCTGTACTCTGGCACTGCCCCGTGCATCAGCACGTAGCCTTACACTCTGGCGTTTCCGTACCCTCTCCTGTGCCCTAAGCCTTGCCGTTCCCTAACCCTAACCCTAGCCCAGAACGCAAATCCACCACCAGCCTACACTTTATCCTACGCCGTTGCCTACTCCTGGCCCGTACGCTGGCACTGACCCGTGCGTCAGCACGTAGCACGAGCCTCCCACGTTTCCGTACCTTCACCTGTGCCCTAAGCCTTGCCGTTCCCTAACCCTAACCCTAGCCCGGAACGGAAACCCACCACCAGCCTGACACCTTACATTACGCCGTACCCTATTCCTGGCCCGTACGCTGGCACTGAACCGTGCGTCAGCACGTAGCCTGACCCTCCCACGTTTCCGTACCCTCACCTGTGCCCTAAGCCATGCCGTTCCCTAACCCTAAACCTAGCCCGGAACGCAAATCCACCACCAGCCCTACACTTTATCCTACGCCTTTGCCTACTCCTGGCCCGTACGCTGGCACTGACCCGTGCGTCAGCACGTAGCCCGACCCTCCCACGTTTCCGTACCCTCACCTGTGCCCTAAGCCTTGCCGTTCCCTAACCCTAACCCTAGCCCGGAATAGAAACCCACCACCAGCCCTACACCTTACCTTAAGCCGTTGCCTACTCCTGGCCCGTACGCTGGCACTGACCCGTGCGTCAGCACGTAGCCCGACCCTCCCACGTTTCTGTACCCTCAACTGTGCCCTAAGCCTTGCCGTTCCCTAACCCTAACCCTAGCCCCGAACGCAAATCCACCACCAGCCCTACACTATATCCTACGCCGTTGCCTACTCCTGGCCCGTACGCTGGCACTGACCCGTGCGTCAGCACGTAGCCCGACCCACCCACGTTTCTGTACCCTCACCTGTGCCCTAAGCCTTGCCGTTCCCTAACCCTAACCCTAGCCCGGAATAGAAACCCACCACCAGCCCTACACCTTACCTTAAGCCGTTGCCTACTCCTGGCCGGTACGCTGGCACTGACCCGTGCGTCAGCACGTAGCCCCACCCTCCCACGTTTCTGTACCCTCACCTGTGCCCTAAGCCTTGCCGTTCCATAACCCTAACCCTATCCCGGAATAGAAACCCACCACCAGCCCTACACCTTACCTTAAGCCGTTGCCTACTCCTGGCCCGTACGCTGGCACTGACCCGTGCGTCAGCACATAGCCTGACCCTCCCACGTTTCCGTACCCTCACCAGTGCCCTAAGCGTTGCCGTTCCCTAACCCTAACCCTAGCCCGGAATGGAAACCCACCACCAGCCCTACACTTTATCCTACGCCGTTGCCTACTCCTGAACCGTATGCTGGCGCTGACCCGTGCGTCAGCACGTAGCCCGACCCTCCCACGTTTCTGTACCCTCACCTGTGCCCTAAGCCTTGCCGTTCCCTAACCCTAACCCTAGCCCGGAATAGAAACCCACCACCAGCCCTACACCTTACCTTAAGCCGTTGCTTACTCCTGGCCCGTACGCTGGCACTGACCCGTGCGTCAGCACGTAGCCTGACCCTCCCACGTTTCCGTACCCTCACCTGTGCCCTAAGCCTTGCCGTTCCCTAACCCTAACCCTAGCCGGGAATAGAAATCCACCACCAGCCCTACACCTTACCTTACGCCGTACCCTACTCCTGACCCGTACGCTGGCACTGACACATGCGTCAGCACGTAGCCTGACCCTCCCACGTTTCCGTACCCTCACCTGTGCCCTAAGCCTTGCCGTTCCCTAACCCTAACCCTAGCCCGGAATAGAAACCCACCACCAGCCCTACACTTTTCCTTACGCCGTACCCTACTCCTGACCTGTACGCTGGCACTGACCTGTGCGTCAGCACGTAGCCGGACCCTCCCACGTTTCCGTACCCTCACCTGTGCCCTAAGCCTTGTCATTCCCTAACCCTAACCCTAGCCCGGAACGCAAATCCACCACCAGCCATACACTTTATCCTACGCCGTTGCCTACTCCTGGCCCGTACGCTGGCACTGACACGTGCGTCAGCACGTAGCCCGACCCTCCCACGTTTCCGTACCCTCACCTGTGCCCTAAGCCTTGCCGTTCCCTAACCCTAACCCTAGCCTGGAACGGAAACCAACCACGAGCCCTACAACTTACCTTACGCCGTTGCTTACTCCTGGCCCGTACGCTGGCACTGACCCGAGCGTCAGCACGTAGCCTGACCCTCCCACGTTTCCGTAACCTCACCTGTGCCCTAAGCCTTGCCGTTCCCTAACCCTAACACTAGCCCGGAACGGAAATCAACCACCAGCCCTACACTTTATCCTACGCCGTTGCCTACTCCTGGCCCGTACGCTGGCACTGACCTGTGCGTCAGCACGTAGCCCGACCCTCCCACGTTTCTGTACCCTCACCTGTGCCCTAAGCCTTGCCGTTCCCTAACCCTAACCCTAGCCCGGAATAGAAACCCACCACCAGCCCTACACCTTACCTTACGCCATACCCTACTCCTGACCCGTACGCTGGCACTGACCCGTGCGTCAGCACGTAGCCTGACCCTCCCACGTTTCCGTGCCCTCACCTGTGCCCTAAGCCTTGCCGTTCGCTAACCCTAACCCTAGCCCGGAATAGAAACCCACCACCAGCCCTACACGGTACCTTACGCCGTACCATACTCCTGACCTGTACGCTGGCACTGACCTGTGCGTCAGCACGTAGCCTGACCCTCCCACGTTTCCGTACCCTCACCTGTGCCCTAAGCCTTGTCGTTCCCTAACCCTAACCCTAGCCCGGAATGGAAACCCACCACCAGCCCTACACCTTACCTTACGCCGTACCCTATTCCTGGCCCGTACGCTGGCACTGAACCGTGTGTCAGCACGTAGCCTGACCCTCCCACGTTTCCGTACCCTCACCTGTGCCCTAAGCCTTGCCGTTCCCTAACCCTAACCCTAGACCGGAATAGAAACCCACCACCTGCCCTACACCTTACCTTACGCCGTACCCTACTCCTGACCCATACGCTGGCACTGACCCGTTCGTCTGCACGTAGCCTGACCCTCCCACGCTTCTGTACCCTCACCTGTGCCCTAAGCCTTGCCGTTCCCTAACCCTAACCCTAGCCCGGAACGCAAATCCACCACCAGCCCTACACTTTATCCTACGCCGTTGCCTACTCCTGGCCAGTACGCTGGCACAGACACGTGCATCAGCACATAGCCCGACCCTCCCACGTTTCCGTACCCTCACCTGTGCCCTAAGCCTTGCCGTTCCCTAACCCTAACCCTAGCCTGGAACGGAAAACAACCACCAGCCCTACACCTTACCTTACGCCGTTGCCTACACCTGGCCCGTACGCTGGCACTGACCCGTGCGTCAGCACGTAGCCTGACCCTCCCACGTTTCCGTACCCTCACCTGTGCCCTAAGCCTTGCCGTTCCCTAACCCTAACACTAGCCCCGAATGGAAACCTACCACCAGCCCTACACCTTACCCTACGCCGTTGCCTACTCCTGGCCTGTACTCTGGCACTGCCCCGTGCATCAGCACGTAGCCTTACACTCTGGCGTTTCCGTACCCTCTCCTGTGCCCTAAGCCTTGCCGTTCCCTAACCCTAACCCTAGCCCAGAACGCAAATCCACCACCAGCCTACACTTTATCCTACGCCGTTGCCTACTCCTGTCCCGTACGCTGGCACTGACCTGTGCGTCAGCACGTAGCACGAGCCTCCCACGTTTCCGTACCTTCACCTGTGCCCTAAGCCTTGCCGTTCCCTAACCCTAACCCTATCCCGGAACGGAAACCCACCACCAGCCTGACACCTTACATTACGCCGTACCCTATTCCTGGCCCGTACGCTGGCACTGAACCGTGCGTCAGCACGTAGCCTGACCCTCCCACGTTTCCGTACCCTCACCTGTGCCCTAAGCCATGCCGTTCCCTAACCCTAACCCTACCCCGGAACGCAAATCCACCACCAGCCCTACACTTTATCCTACGCCGTTGCCTACTCCTGGCCCGTACGCTGGCACTGACCCGTGCGTCAGCACGTAGCCCGACCCTCCCACGTTTCCGTACCCTCACCTGTGCCCTAAGCCTTGCCGTTCCCTAACCCTAACCCTAGCCCGGAATAGAAACCCACCACCAGCCCTACACCTTACCTTACGCCATAACCTACTCCTGACCCGTACGCTGGCACTGACCCGTGCGTCAGCACGTAGACTGACCCTCCCACGTTTCCGTACCCTCACCTGTGCCCTATGCCTTGCCGTTCCCTAACCCTAACCCTAGCCCGGAATAGAAACCCACCACCAGCCCTACACCTTACCTTACGCCGTACCCTACTCCTGACCTGTACGCTGGCACTGACCTGTGCGTCAGCACGTAGCCTGACCCTCCCACGTTTCCGTACCCTCACCTGTGCCCTAAGCCTTGCCGTTCCCTAACCCTAACCCTAGCCCCGAACGCAAATCCACCACCAGCCCTACACTTTATCCTACGCCGTTGCCTACTCCTGGCCCGTACGCTGGCACTGACCCGTGCGTCAGCACGTAGCCCGACCCTCCCACGTTTCTGTACCCTCACCTGTGCCCTAAGCCTTGCCGTTCCCTAACCCTAACCCTAGCCCGGAATAGAAACCCACCACAAGCCCTACACCTTACCTTAAGCCGTTGCCTACTCCTGGCCCGTACGCTGGCACTGACCCGTGCGTCAGCACGTAGCCCGACCCTCCCACGTTTCTGTACCCTCACCTGTGCCCTAAGCCTTGCCGTTCTCTAACCCTAACCCTAGCCCGGAATAGAAACCCACCACCAGCCCTACACCTTACCTTAAGCCGTTGCCTACTCCTGGCCCGTACGCTGGCACTGACCCGTGCGTCAGCACGTAGCCTGACCCTCCCACGTTTCCGTACCCTCACCAGTGCCCTAAGCGTTGCCGTTCCCTAACCCTAACCCTAGCCCGGAATGGAAACCCACCACCAGCCCTACACTTTATCCTAAGCCGTTGCCTACTCCTGACCCGTATGCTGGCACTGACCCGTGCATCAGCACGTAGCCCGACCCTCCCACGTTTCTGTACCCTCACCTGTGCCCTAAGCCTTGCCGTTCCCTAACCCTAACCCTAGCCCGGAATAGAAACCCACCACCAGCCCTACACCTTACCTTAAGCCGTTGCCTACTCCTGGCCCGTACGCTGGCACTGACCCGTGCGTCAGCACGTAGCCCGAACCTCCCACGTTTCCGTACCCTCACCTGTGCCCTAAGCGTTGCCGTTCCCTAACCCTAACCCTAGCCCGGAATGGAAACCCACCACCAGCCCTACACTTTATCCTACGCCGTTGCCTACTCCTGGCCCGTATGCTGGCACTAACCCGTGCGTCAGCACGGGGCCCGACCCTCCCACGTTTCCGTACCCTCTCCTTTGCCCTAAGCCTTGCCGTTCCCTAACCCTAACCCTAGCCTGGAACGGAAATCAACCACAAGCCCTACACCTTACCTTACGCCGTACCCTACTCCTGGCCCTTACGTTGGCACTGACCAGTGCGTCAGCACGTAGCCTGACCCTCCCACGTTGCCGTACCCTCAGCTGTGCCCTAAGCCTTGCCGTTCCCTAACCCTAACCCTAGCCCGGAATGGAAACCCACCACCAGCCCTACACCTTACCTTACGCCGTACCCTATTCCTGGCCCGTACGCTGGCACTGAACCGTGCGTCATCACGTAGCCTGACCCTCCCACGTTTCCGTACCCTCACCTGTGCCCTAAGCGTTGCCGTTCCCTAACCCTAACCCTAGCCCGGAATGGAAACCCACCACCAGCCCTACACTTTATCCTACGTCGTTGCCTACTCCTGACCCGTATGCTGGCACTGACCCGTGCGTCAGCACGTAGCCCGACCCTCCCACGTTTCTGTACCCTCACCTGTGCCCTAAGCCTTGCCGTTCCCTAACCCTAACCCTAGCCCGGAATAGAAACCCACCACCAGCCCTACACCCTACCTTAAGCCGTTGCCTACTCCTGGCCCGTACGCTGGCACTGACCCGTGCGTCAGCACGTAGCCTGACCCTCCCACTTTTCCGTACCCTCACCTGTGCCCTAAGCCTTGCCGTTCCCTAACCCTAACCCTAGCCCGGAATAGAAACCCACCACCCGCCCTACACCTTACCTTACGCCGTACCCTACTCCTGACCCGTACGCTGGCACTGACACGTGCGTCAGCACGTAGCCTGACCCTCCCACGTTTCCGTAACCTCACCTGTGCCCTAAGCCTTGCCGTTCCCTAACCCTAACCCTAGCCCGGAACGCAAATCCACCACCAGCCATACACTTTATCCTACGCTGTTGCCTACTCCTGGCCCGTATGCTGGCACTGACCCGTGCGTCAGCACGTAGCCCGACCCTCCCACGTTTCCGTACCCTCACCTGTGCCCTAAGCCTTGCCGTTCCCTAACCCTAACCCTAGCCTGGAACGGAAACCCACCACCAGCCCTACACCTTACCTTACGCCGTTGCTTACTCCTGGACCGTACGCTGGCACTGACCCGTGCCTCAGCACGTAGCCTGACCCTCCCACGTTTCCGTAACCTCACCTGTGCCCTAAGCCTTGCCGTTCCCTAACCCTAACACTAGCCCGGAACGGAAATCAACCACCAGCCCTACACTTTATCCTACGCCGTTGCATACTCCTGGCCCGTACGCTGGCACTGACCCGTTCGTCAGCACGTAGCCCGACCCTCCCACGTTTCTGTACCCTCACCTGTGCCCTAAGCCTTGCCGTTCCCTAACCCTAACCCTAGCCCGGAATAGACACCCACCACCAGCCCTACACCTTACCTTACGCCATACCCTACTCCTGACCCGTACGCTGGCACTGACCCGTGCGTCAGCACGTAGCCTGACCCTCCCACGTTTCCGTGCCCTCACCTGTGCCCTAAGCCTTGCGGTTCCCTAACCCTAACCCTAGCCCGGAATAGAAACCCACCACCAGCCCTACACGTTACCTTACGCCGTACCATATTCCTGACCTGTACGCTGGCACTGACCTGTGCGTCAGCACGTAGCCTGACCCTCCCACGTTTCCGTACCCTCACCTGTGCCCTAAGCCTTGCCGTTCCCTAACCCTAACCCTAGTCCCGAACGCAAATCCACCACCAGCCCTACACTTTATCCTACGCCGTTGCCTACTCCTGGCCCGTACGCTGGCACTGACCCGTGCGTCAGCACGTAGCCCGACCCTCCCACGTTTCCGTACCCTCACCTGTGCCCTAAGCCTTGCCGTTCCCTAACACTAACCCTAGCCTGGAACGCAAATCCACCACTAGCCCTACACTTTATCCTACGCCGTTGCCTACTCCTGGCCCGTACGCTGGCACCGACCCGTGCGTCAGCACGTAGCCCGACCCTCCCACGTTTCCGTACCCTCACCTGTGCCCTAAGCCTTGCCGTTCCCTAACCCTAACCCTAGCCTGGAACGGAAACCAACCACCAGCCCTACACCTTACCTTACGCCGTTGCCTACTCCTGGCACGTATGCTGGCACTGACCCGTGCGTCAGCACGTAGCCTGAACCTCCCACGTTTCCGTACCCTCACCTGTGCCCTAAGCCTTGCCTTTCCCTAACGCTAACCCTAGCCCGGAATGAAAACCCACCACCAGCCCTACACCTTACCCTACGCCGTTGCCTAGTCCTGGCCTGTACTCTGGCACTGACCCGTGCATCAGCACGTAGCCTTACCCTCCCGCGTTTCCGTACCCTGACCTGTGCCCTAAGCCTTGCCGTTCCCTAACCCTAACCCTAGCCCCGAACGCAAATCCACCACCAGCCCTACACTATATCCTACGCCGTTGCCTACTCCTGGCCCGTACGCTGGCACTGACCCGTGCGTCAGCACGTAGCCCGACCCACCCACGTTTCTGTACCCTCACCTGTGCCCTAAGCCTTGCCGTTCCCTAACCCTAACCCTAGACCGGAATAGAAACCCACCACCAGCCCTACACCTTACCTTAAGCCGTTGCCTACTCCTGGCCCGTACGCTGGCACTGACCCGTGCGTCAGCACGTAGCCCCACCCTCCCACGTTTCTGTACCCTCACCTGTGCCCTAAGCCTTGCCGTTCCCTAACCCTAACCCTATCCCGGAATAGAAACCCACCACCAGCCCTACACCTTACCTTAAGCCGTTGCCTACTCCTGGCCCGTACGCTGGCACTGACCCGTGCGTCAGCACATAGCCTGACCCTCCCACGTTTCCGTACCCTCACCAGTGCCCTAAGCGTTGCCGTTCCCTAACCCTAACCCTAGCCCGGAATGGAAACCCACCACCAGCCCTACACTTTATCCTACGCCGTTGCCTACTCCTGACCCGTATGCTGGTGCTGACCCGTGCGTCAGCACGTAGCCCGACCCTCCCACGTTTCTGTACCCTCACCTGTGCCCTAAGCCTTGCCGTTCACTAACCCTAACCCTAGCCCGGAATAGAAACCCACCACCAGCCCTACACCTTACCTTAAGCCGTTGCTTACTCCTGGCCCGTACGCTGGCACTGACCCGTGCGTCAGCACGTAGCCTGACCCTCCCACGTTTCCGTACCCTCACCTGTGCCCTAAGCCTTGCCGTTCCCTAACCCTAACCCTAGCCGGGAATAGAAATCCACCACCAGCCCTACACCTTACCTTACGCCGTACCCTACTCCTGACCCGTACGCTGGCACTGACACGTGCGTCAGCACGTAGCCTGACCCTCCCACGTTTCCGTACCCTCACCTGTGCCCTAAGCCTTGCCGTTCCCTAACCCTAACCCTAGCCCGGAATAGAAACCCACCACCAGCCCTACACTTTTCCTTACGCCGTACCCTACTCCTGACCTGTACGCTGGCACTGACCTGTGCGTCAGCACGTAGCCGGACCCTCCCACGTTTCCGTACCCTCACCTGTGCCCTAAGCCTTGTCATTCCCTAACCCTAACCCTAGCCCCGAACGCAAATCCACCACCAGCCATACACTTTATCCTACGCCGTTGCCTACTCCTGGCCCGTACGCTGGCACTGACCCATGCGTCAGCACTTAGCCCGACCCTCCCACGTTTCTGTACCCTCACCTGTGCCCTAAGCCTTGCCGTTCCCTAACCCTAACCCTAGCCCGGAATAGAAACCCACCACCAGCCCTACACCTTACCTTAAGCCGTTGCCTACTCCTGGCCCGTACGCTGGCACTGACCCGTGCGTCAGCACGTAGCCCGACCCTCCCACGTTTCTGTACCCTCACCTGTGCCCTAAGCCTTGCCGTTCCCTAACCCTAACCCTAGCCCGGAATAGAAACCCACCACCAGCCCTACACCTTACCTTAAGCCGTTGCCTACTCCTGGCCCGTACGCTGGCACTGACCCGTGCGTCAGCACGTAGCCTGACCCTCCCACGTTTCCGTACCCTCACCAGTGCCCTAAGCGTTGCCGTTCCCTAACCCTAACCCTAGCCCGGAATGGAAACCCACCACCAGCCCTACACTTTATCCTAAGCCGTTGCCTACTCCTGACCCGTATGCTGGCACTGACCCGTGCATCAGCACGTAGCCCGACCCTCCCACGTTTCTGTACCCTCACCTGTGCCCTAAGCCTTGCCGTTCCCTAACCCTAACCCTAGCCCGGAATAGAAACCCACCACCAGCCCTACACCTTACCTTAAGCCGTTGCCTACTCCTGGCCCGTACGCTGGCACTGACCCGTGCGTCAGCACGTAGCCCGAACCTCCCACGTTTCCGTACCCTCACCTGTGCCCTAAGCGTTGCTGTTCCCTAACCCTAACCCTAGCCCGGAATGGAAACCCACCACCAGCCCTACACTTTATCCTACGCCGTTGCCTACTCCTGGCCCGTATGCTGGCACTAACCCGTGCGTCAGCACGGGGCCCGACCCTCCCACGTTTCCGTACCCTCTCCTTTGCCCTAAGCCTTGCCGTTCCCTAACCCTAACCCTAGCCTGGAACGGAAATCAACCACAAGCCCTACACCTTACCTTACGCCGTACCCTACTCCTGGCCCTTACGTTGGCACTGACCAGTGCGTCAGCACGTAGCCTGACCCTCCCACGTTGCCGTACCCTCAGCTGTGCCCTAAGCCTTGCCGTTCCCTAACCCTAACCCTAGCCCGGAATGGAAACCCACCACCAGCCCTACACCTTACCTTACGCCGTACCCTATTCCTGGCCCGTACGCTGGCACTGAACCGTGCGTCATCACGTAGCCTGACCCTCCCACGTTTCCGTACCCTCACCTGTGCCCTAAGCGTTGCCGTTCCCTAACCCTAACCCTAGCCCGGAATGGAAACCCACCACCAGCCCTACACTTTATCCTACGTCGTTGCCTACTCCTGACCCGTATGCTGGCACTGACCCGTGCGTCAGCACGTAGCCCGACCCTCCCACGTTTCTGTACCCTCACCTGTGCCCTAAGCCTTGCCGTTCCCTAACCCTAACCCTAGCCCGGAATAGAAACCCACCACCAGCCCTACACCCTACCTTAAGCCGTTGCCTACTCCTGGCCCGTACGCTGGCACTGACCCGTGCGTCAGCACGTAGCCTGACCCTCCCACTTTTCCGTACCCTCACCTGTGCCCTAAGCCTTGCCGTTCCCTAACCCTAACCCTAGCCCGGAATAGAAACCCACCACCAGCCCTACACCTTACCTTACGCCGTACCCTACTCCTGACCCGTACGCTGGCACTGACACGTGCGTCAGCACGTAGCCTGACCCTCCCACGTTTCCGTAACCTCACCTGTGCCCTAAGCCTTGCCGTTCCCTAACCCTAACCCTAGCCCGGAACGCAAATCCACCACCAGCCATACACTTTATCCTACGCCGTTGCCTACTCCTGGCCCGTATGCTGGCACTGACCCGTGCGTCAGCACGTAGCCCGACCCTCCCACGTTTCCGTACCCTCACCTGTGCCCTAAGCCTTGCCGTTCCCTAACCCTAACCCTAGCCTGGAACGGAAACCAACCACCAGCCCTACACCTTATCTTACGCCGTTGCTTACTCCTGGACCGTACGCTGGCACTGACCCGTGCCTCAGCACGTAGCCTGACCCTCCCACGTTTCCGTAACCTCACCTGTGCCCTAAGCCTTGCCGTTCCCTAACCCTAACACTAGCCCGGAACGGAAATCAACCACCAGCCCTACACTTTATCCTACGCCGTTGCATACTCCTGGCCCGTACGCTGGCACTGACCCGTTCGTCAGCACGTAGCCCGACCCTCCCACGTTTCTGTACCCTCACCTGTGCCCTAAGCCTTGCCGTTCCCTAACCCTAACCCTAGCCCGGAATAGACACCCACCACCAGCCCTACACCTTACCTTACGCCATACCCTACTCCTGACCCGTACGCTGGCACTGACCCGTGCGTCAGCACGTAGCCTGACCCTCCCACGTTTCCGTGCCCTCACCTGTGCCCTAAGCCTTGCGGTTCCCTAACCCTAACCCTAGCCCGGAATAGAAACCCACCACCAGCCCTACACGTTACCTTACGCCGTACCATATTCCTGACCTGTACGCTGGCACTGACCTGTGCGTCAGCACGTAGCCTGACCCTCCCACGTTTCCGTACCCTCACCTGTGCCCTAAGCCTTGCCGTTCCCTAACCCTAACCCTAGTCCCGAACGCAAATCCACCACCAGCCCTACACTTTATCCTACGCCGTTGCCTACTCCTGGCCCGTACGCTGGCACTGACCCGTGCGTCAGCACGTAGCCCGACCCTCCCACGTTTCCGTACCCTCACCTGTGCCCTAAGCCTTGCCGTTCCCTAACACTAACCCTAGCCTGGAACGCAAATCCACCACTAGCCCTACACTTTATCCTACGCCGTTGCCTACTCCTGGCCCGTACGCTGGCACTGACCCGTGCGTCAGCACGTAGCCCGACCCTCCCACGTTTCTGTACCCTCACCTGTGCCCTAAGCCTTGCCGTTCCCTAACCCTAACCCTAGCCCGGAATAGAAACCCACCACCAGCCCTACACTTTATCCTACGCCGTTGCCTACTCCTGGCCCGTACGCTGGCACTGACCCGTGCGTCAGCACGTAGCCCGAACCTCCCACGTTTCTGTACCCTCACCTGTGCCCTAAGCCTTGCCGTTCCCTAACCCTAACCCTAGCCCGGAATAGAAACCCACCACCAGCCCTACACCTTACCTTAAGCCATTGCCTACTCCTGGCCCGTACGCTGGCACTGACCCGTGCGTCAGCACGTAGCCTGACCCTCCCACGTTTCCGTACCCTCACCAGTGCCCTAAGCGTTGCCGTTCCCTAACCCTAACCCTAGCCCGGAATGGAAACCCACCACCAGCCCTACACTTTATCCTACGCCGTTGCCTACTCCTGACCCGTATGCTGGCACTGACCCGTGCGTCAGCACGTAGCCCGACCCTCCCACGTTTCTGTACCCTCACCTGTGCCCTAAGCCTTGCCGTTCCCTAACCCTAACCCTAGCCCGGAATAGAAACCCACCACCAGCCCTACACCTTACCTTAAGCCGTTGCATACTCCTGGCCCGTACGCTGGCACTGACCCGTGCATCAGCACGTAGCCTGACCCTCCCACGTTTCCGTACCCTCACCTGTGCCCTAAGCCTTGCCGTTCCCTAACCCTAACCCTAGCCGGGAATAGAAAGCCACCACCAGCCCTACACCTTACCTTACGCCGTACCCTACTCCTGACCCGTACGCTGGCACTGACACGTGCGTCAGCACGTAGCCTGACCCTCCCACGTTTCCGTACCCTCACCTGTGCCCTAAGCCTTGCCGTTCCCTAACCCTAACCCTAGCCCGGAACGGAAACCCACCACCAGCCTGACACCTTACATTATGCCGTACCCTATTCCTGGCCCGTACGCTGGCACTGAACCGTGCGTCAGCACGTAGCCTGACCCTCCCACGTTTCCGTACCCTCACCTGTGCCCTAAGCCATGCCGTTCCCTAACCCTAACCCTAGCCCGGAACGCAAATCCACCACCAGCCCTACACTTTATCCTACGCCGTTGCCTACTCCTGGCCCGTACGCTGGCACTGACCCGTGCGTCAGCACGTAGCCCGACCCTCCCACGTTTCCGTACCCTCACCTGTGCCCTATGCCTTGCCGTTCCCTAACCCTAACCCTAGCCCGGAATAGAAACCCACCACCAGCCCTACACCTTACCTTACGCCATAACCTACTCCTGACCCGTACGCTGGTTCTGACCCGTGCGTCAGCACGTAGACTGACCCTCCCACGTTTCCGTACCCTCACCTGTGCCCTATGCCTTGCCGTTCCCTAACCCTAACCCTAGCCCGGCATAGAAACCCACCACCAGCCCTACACCTTACCTTACGCCGTACCCTACTCCTGACCTGTACGCTGGCACTGACCTGTGCGTCAGCACGTAGCCTGACCCTCCCACGTTTCCGTACCCTCACCTGTGCCCTAAGCCTTGCCGTTCCCTAACCCTAACCCTAGCCCCGAACGCAAATCCACCACCAGCCCTACACTTTATCCTACGCCGTTGCCTACTCCTGGCCCGTACGCTGGCACTGACCCGTGCGTCAGCACGTAGCCCGACCCTCCCACGTTTCTGTACCCTCACCTGTGCCCTAAGCCTTGCCGTTCCCTAACCCTAACCCTAGCCCGGAATAGAAACCCACCACCAGCCCTACACTTTATCCTACGCCGTTGCCTACTCCTGGCCCGTACGCTGGCACTGACCCGTGCGTCAGCACGTAGCCCGAACCTCCCACGTTTCTGTACCCTCACCTGTGCCCTAAGCCTTGCCGTTCCCTAACCCTAACCCTAGCCCGGAATAGAAACCCACCACCAGCCCTACACCTTACCTTAAGCCGTTGCCTACTCCTGGCCCGTACGCTGGCACTGACCCGTGCGTCAGCACGTAGCCTGACCCTCCCACGTTTCCGTACCCTCACCAGTGCCCTAAGCGTTGCCGTTCCCTAACCCTAACCCTAGCCCGGAATGGAAACCCACCACCAGCCCTACACTTTATCCTACGCCGTTGCCTACTCCTGACCCGTATGCTGGCACTGACCCGTGCGTCAGCACGTAGCCCGACCCTCCCACGTTTCTGTACACTCACCTGTGCCCTAAGCCTTGCCGTTCCCTAACCCTAACCGTAGCCCGGAATAGAAACCCACCACCAGCCCTACACCTTACCTTAAGCCGTTGCATACTCCTGGCCCGTACGCTGGCACTGACCCGTGCATCAGCACGTAGCCTGACCCTCCCACGTTTCCGTACCCTCACCTGTGCCCTAAGCCTTGCCGTTCCCTAACCCTAACCCTAGCCGGGAATAGAAAGCCACCACCAGCCCTACACCTTACCTTACGCCGTACCCTACTCCTGACCCGTACGCTGGCATTGACACGTGCGTCAGCACGTAGCCTGACCCTCCCACGTTTCCGTACCCTCACCTGTGCCCTAAGCCTTGCCGTTCCCTAACCCTAACCCTAGCCCGGAATAGAAACCCACCACCAGCCCTACACTTTTCCTTACGCCGTACTCTACTCCTGACCTGTACGCTGGCACTGACCTGTGCGTCAGCACGTAGCCTGACCCTCCCACGTTTCCGTACCCTCACCTGTGCCCTAAGCCTTGTCATTCCCTAACCCTAACCCTAGCCCGGAACGCAAATCCACCACCAGCCATACACTTTATCCTACGCCGTTGCCTACTCCTGGCCCGTACGCTGGCACTGACACGTGCGTCAGCACGTAGCCCGACCCTCCCACGTTTCCGTACCCTCACCTGTGCCCTAAGCCTTGCCGTTCCCTAACCCTAACCCTAGCCTGGAACGGAAACAAACCACGAGCCCTACACCTTACCTTACGCTGTTGCTTACTCCTGGCCCGTACGCTGGCACTGACCCGAGCGTCAGCACGTAGCCTGACCCTCCCACGTTTCCGTAACCTCACCTGTGCCCTAAGCCTTGCCGTTCCCTAACCCTAACACTAGCCCGGAACGGAAATCAACCACCAGCCCTACACTTTATCCTACGCCGTTGCCTACTCCTGGCCCGTACACTGGCACTGACCCGTGCGTCAGCACGTAGCCCGACCCTCCCACGTTTCTGTACCCTCACCTGTGCCCTAAGCCTTGCCGTTCCCTAACCCTAACCCTAGCCCGGAATAGAAACCCACCACCAGCCCTACACCTTACCTTACGCCATACCCTACTCCTGACCCGTACGCTGGCACTGACCCGTGCGTCAGCACGTAGCCTGACCCTCCCACGTTTCCGTGCCCTCACCTGTGCCCTAAGCCTTGCCGTTCACTAACCCTAACCCTAGCCCGGAATAGAAACACACCACCAGCCCTACACGGTACCTTACGCCGTACCATACTCCTGACCTGTACGCTGCCACTGACCTGTGCGTCAGCACGTAGCCTGACCCTCCCACGTTTCCGTACCCTCACCTGTGCCCTAAGCCTTGCCGTTCCCTAACCCTAACCCTAGCCCCGAATGCAAATCCACCAGCAGCCCTACACTTTATCCTACGCCGTTGCCTACTCCTGGCCCGTACGCTGGCACTGACCCGTGCGTCAGCACGTAGCCTGACCCTCCCACGTTTCCGTACCCTCACCTGTGCCCTAAGCGTTGCCGTTCCCTAACCCTAACCCTAGCCCGGAATGGAAACCCACCACCCGCCCTACACTTTATCCTACGCCGTTGCCTACTCCTGGCCCGTATGCTGGCACTAACCCGTGCGTCAGCACGAGGCCCGACCCTCTCACGTTTCCGTACCCTCTCCTTTGCCCTAAGCCTTGCCGTTCCCTAACCCTAACCCTAGCCTGGAACGGAAATCAACCACAAGCCCTACACCTTACCTTACGCCGTACCCTACTCCTGGCCCGTACGTTGGCACTGACCAGTGCGTCAGCACGTAGCCTGACCCTCCCACGTTTCCGTACCCTCAGCTGTGCCCTAAGCCTTGCCGTTCCCTAACCCTAACCCTAGCCCGGAATGGAAACGCACCACCAGCCCTACACCTTACCTTACGCCGTACCCTATTCCTGGCCCGTACGCTGGCACTGAACCGTGCGTCAGCACGTAGCCTGACCCTCCCACGTTTCCGTACCCTCACTTGTGCCCTAAGCCTTGCCGTTCCCTATCCCTAACCCTAGCCCAGAATAGAAACCCACCACCAGCCCTACACTTTATCCTACGCCGTTGCCTACTCCTGGCCTGTACTCTGGCACTGCCCCGTGCATCAGCACGTAGCCTTACACTCTGGCGTTTCCGTACCCTCTCCTGTGCCGTAAGCCTTGCCGTTCCCTAACCCTAACCCTAGCCCGGAACGCAAATCCACCACCAGCCCTACACTTTATCCTACGCCGTTGCCTACTCCTGGCCAGTACGCTGGCACTGACCCGTGCATCAGCACGTAGCCCGACCCTCCCACGTTTCCGTACCCTCACCTGTGCCCTAAGCCTTGCCGTTCCCTAACCCTAACCCTAGCCTGGAACGGAAAACAACCACCAGCCCTACACCTTACCTTACGCCGTTGCCTACACCTGGCCCGTACGCTGGCACTGACCCGTGCGTCAGCACGTAGCCTGACCCTCCCACGTTTCCGTACCCTCACCTGTGCCCTAAGCCTTGCCGTTCCCTAACCCTAACCCTAGCCCGGAATGGAAACCCACCACCAGCCCTACACCTTACCCTACGCCGTTGCCTACTCCTGGCCTGTACTCTGGCACTGCCCCGTGCATCAGCACGTAGCCTTACACTCTGGCGTTTCCGTACCCTCTCCTGTGCCCTAAGCCTTGCCGTTCCCTAACCCTAACCCTAGCCCAGAACGCAAATCCACCACCAGCCTACACTTTATCCTACGCCGTTGCCTACTCCTGGCCCGTACGCTGGCACTGACCCGTGCGTCAGCACGTAGCACGAGCCTCCCACGTTTCCGTACCCTCACCTGTGCCCTAAGCCTTGCCGTTCCCTAACCCTAACCCTAGCCCGGAACGGAAACCCACCACCAGCCTGACACCTTACATTACGCCGTACCCTATTCCTGGCCCGTACGCTGGCACTGAACCGTGCGTCAGCACGTAGCCTGACCCTCCCACGTTTCCGTACCCTCACCTGTGCCCTAAGCCATGCCGTTCCCTAACCCTAACCCTAGCCCGGAACGCAAATCCACCACCAGCCCTACACTTTATCCTACGCCGTTGCCTACTCCTGGCCCGTACGCTGGCACTGACCCGTGCGTCAGCACGTAGCCCGACGCTCCCACGTTTCCGTACCCTCACCTGTGCCCTATGCCTTGCCGTTCCCTAACCCTAACCCTAGCCCGGAATAGAAACCCACCACCAGCCCTACAACTTACCTTACGCCATAACCTACTCCTGACCCGTACGCTGGCACGGACCCGTGCGTCAGCACGTAGACTGACCCTCCCACGTTTCCGTACCCTCACCTGTGCCCTATGCCTTGCCGTTCCCTAACCCTAACCCTAGCCCGGCATAGAAACCCACCACCAGCCCTACACCTTACCTTACGCCGTACCCTACTCCTGACCTGTACGCTGGCACTGACCTGTGCGTCAGCACGTAGCCTGACCCTCCCACGTTTCCGTACCCTCACCTGTGCCCTAAGCCTTGCCGTTCCCTAACCCTAACCCTAGCCCCGAACGCAAATCCACCACCAGCCCTACACTTTATCCTACGCCGTTGCCTACTCCTGGCCCGTACGCTGGCACTGACCCGTGCGTCAGCACGTAGCCCGACCCTCCCACGTTTCTGTACCCTCACCTGTGCCCTAAGCCTTGCCGTTCCCTAACCCTAACCCTAGCCCGGAATAGAAACCCACCACCAGCCCTACACTTTATCCTACGCCGTTGCCTACTCCTGGCCCGTACGCTGGCACTGACCCGTGCGTCAGCACGTAGCCCGAACCTCACACGTTTCTGTACCCTCACCTGTGCCCTAAGCCTTGCCGTTCCCTAACCCTAACCCTAGCCCGGAATAGAAACCCACCACCAGCCCTACACCTTACCTTAAGCCGTTGCCTACTCCTGGCCCGTACGCTGGCACTGACCCGTGCGTCAGCACGTAGCCTGACCCTCCCACGTTTCCGTACCCTCATCAGTGCCCTAAGCGTTGCCGTTCCCTAACCCTAACCCTAGCCCGGAATGGAAAACCACCACCAGCCCTACACTTTATCCTACGCCGTTGCCTACTCCTGACCCGTATGTTGGCACTGACCCGTGCGTCAGCACGTAGCCCGACCCTCCCACGTTTCTGTACCCTCACCTGTGCCCTAAGCCTTGCCGTTCCCTAACCCTAACCCTAGCCCGGAATAGAAACCCACCACCAGCCCTACACCTTACCTTAAGCCGTTGCATACTCCTGGCCCGTACGCTGGCACTGACCCGTGCATCAGCACGTAGCCTGACCCTCCCACGTTTCCGTACCCTCACCTGTGCCCTAAGCCTTGCCGTTCCCTAACCCTAACCCTAGCCGGGAATAGAAAGCCACCACCAGCCCTACACCTTACCTTACGCCGTACCCTACTCCTGACCCGTACGCTGGCACTGACACGTGCGTCAGCACGTAGCCTGACCCTCCCACGTTTCCGTACCCTCACCTGTGCCCTAAGCCTTGCCGTTCCCTAACCCTAACCCTAGCCCGGAATAGAAACCCACCACCAGCCCTACACTTTTCCTTACGCCGTACCCTACTCCTGACCTGTACGCTGGCACTGACCTGTGCGTCAGCACGTAGCCTGACCCTCCCACGTTTCCGTACCCTCACCTGTGCCCTAAGCCTTGTCATTCCCTAACCCTAACCCTAGCCCGGAACGCAAATCCACCACCAGCCATACACTTTATCCTACGCCGTTGCCTACTCCTGGCCCATACGCTGGCACTGACACGTGCGTCAGCACGTAGCCCGACCCTCCCACGTTTCCGTACCCTCACCTGTGCCCTAAGCCTTGCCGTTCCCTAACCCTAACCCTAGCCTGGAACGGAAACCAACCACGAGCCCTACACCTTACCTTACGCCGTTGCTTACTCCTGGCCCGTACGCTGGCACTGACACGAGCGTCAGCACGTAGCCTGACCCTCCCACGTTTCCGTAACCTCACCTGTGCCCTAAGCCTTGCCGTTCCCTAACCCTAACACTAGCCCGGAACGGAAATCAACCACCAGCCCTACACTTTAACCTACGCCGTTGCCTACTCCTGGCCCGTACGCTGGCACTGACCCGTGCGTCAGCACGTAGCCCGACCCTCCCACGTTTCTGTACCCTCACCTGTGCCCTAAGCCTTGCCGTTCCCTAACCCTAACCCTAGCCCGGAATAGAAACCCACCACCAGCCCTACACCTTACCTTACGCCATACCCTACTCCTGACCCGTACGCTGGCACTGACCCGTGCGTCAGCACGTAGCCTGACCCTCCCACGTTTCCGTGCCCTCACCTGTGCCCTAAGCCTTGCCGTTCACTAACCCTAACCCTAGCCCGGAATAGAAACACACCACCAGCCCTACACGGTACCTTACGCCGTACCATACTCCTGACCTGTACGCTGGCACTGACCTGTGCGTCAAAACGTAGCCTGACCCTCCCACGTTTCCGTACCCTCACCTGTGCCCTAAGCCTTGCCGTTCCCTAACCCTAACCCTAGCCCCGAATGCAAATCCACCAGCAGCCCTACACTTTATCCTACGCCGTTGCCTACTCCTGGCCCGTACGCTGGCACTGACCCGTGCGTCAGCACGTAGCCTGACCCTCCCACGTTTCCGTACCCTCACCTGTGCCCTAAGCGTTGCCGTTCCCTAACCCTAACCCTAGCCCGGAATGGAAACCCACCACCAGCCCTACACTTTATCCTACGCCGTTGCCTACTCCTGGCCCGTATGCTGGCACTAACCCGTGCGTCAGCACAGGGCCCGACCCTCCCACGTTTCCGTACCCTCTCCTTTGCCCTAAGCCTTGCCGTTCCCTAACCCTAACCCTAGCCTGGAACGGAAATCAACCACAAGCCCTACACCTTACCTTACGCCGTACCCTACTCCTGGCCCGTACGTTGGCACTGACCAGTGCGTCAGCACGTAGCCTGACCCTCCCACGTTTCCGTACCCTCAGCTGTGCCCTAAGCCTTGCCGTTCCCTAACCCTAACCCTAGCCCGGAATGGAAACCCACCACCAGCCCTACACCTTACCTTACGCCGTACCCTATTCCTGGCCCGTACGCTGGCACTGAACCGTGCGTCAACACGTAGCCTGACCCTCCCACGTTTCCGTACCCTCACTTGTGCCCTAAGCCTTGCCGTTCCCTAACCCTAACCCTAGCCCAGAATAGAAACCCACCACCAGCCCTACACTTTATCCTACGCCGTTGCCTACTCCTGGCCTGTACTCTGGCACTGCCCCGTGCATCAGCACGTAGCCTTACACTCTGGCGTTTCCGTACCCTCTCCTGTGCCGTAAGCCTTGCCGTTCCCTAACCCTAACCCTAGCCCAGAACGCAAATCCACCACCAGCCTACACTTTATCCTACGCCGTTGCCTACTCCTGGCCCGTACGCTGGCACTGACCCGTGCGTCAGCACGTAGCACGAGCCTCCCACGTTTCCGTACCTTCACCTGTGCCCTAAGCCTTGCCGTTCCCTAACCCTAACCCTAGCCCGGAACGGAAACCCACCACCAGCCCTACACCTTACCTTACGCCATAACCTACTCCTGACCCGAACGCTGGCACTGACCCGTGAGTCAGCACGAAGCCTGACCCTCCCACGTTTCCGTACCCTCACCTGTGCCCTATGCCTTGCCGCTCCCTAACCCTAACCCTAGCCCGGAATAGAAACCCACCACCAGCCCTACACCTTACCTTACGCCGTACCCTACTCCTGACCTGTACGCTGGCACTGACCTGTGCGTCAGCACGTAGCCTGACCCTCCCACGTTTCCGTACCCTCACCTGTGCCCTAAGCCTTGCCGTTCCCTAACCCTAACCCTAGCCCCGAACGCAAATCCACCACCAGCCCTACACTTTATCCTACGCCGTTGCCTGCTCCTGGCCCGTACGCTGGCACTGACCCGTGCGTCAGCACGTAGCCCGACCCTCCCACGTTTCTGTACCCTCACCTGTGCCCTAAGCCTTGCCGTTCCCTAACACTAACCCTAGCCCGGAATAGAAACCCACCACCAGCCCTACACCTTACCTTAAGCCGTTGCCTACTCCTGGCCCGTACGCTGGCACTGACCCGTGCGTCAGCACGTAGCCCGACCCTCCCACGTTTCTGTACCCTCACCTGTGCCCTAAGCCTTGCCGTTCCCTAACCCTAACCCTAGCCCGGAATAGAAACCCACCACCAGCCCTACACCTTACCTTAAGCCGTTGCCTACTCCTGGCCCGTATGCTGGCACTGACCCGTGCGTCAGCACGTAGCCTGACCCTCCCACGTTTCCGTACCCTCACCTGTGCCCTAAGCGTTGCCGTTCCCTAACCCTAACCCTAGCCCGGAATGGAAACCCACCACCAGCCCTACACTTTATCCTACGTCGTTGCCTACTCCTGACCCGTATGCTGGCACTGACCCGTGCATCAGCACGTAGCCCGACCCTCCCACGTTTCTGTACCCTCACCTGTGCCCTAAGCCTTGCCATTCCCTAACCCTAACCCTAGCCCGGAATAGAAACCCACCACCAGCCCTACACCCTACCTTAAGCCGTTGCCTACTCCTGGCCCGTACGCTGGCACTGACCCCTGCGTCAGCACGTAGCCTGACCCTCCCACGTTTCCGTACCCTCACCTGTGCCCTAAGCCTTGCCGTTCCCTAACCCTAACCCTAGCCCGGAATAGAAACCCACCACCAGCCCTACACCTTACCTTACGCCGTACCCTACTCCTGACCCGTACGCTGGCACTGACACGTGCGTCAGCACGTAGCCTGACCCTCCCACGTTTCCGTACCCTCACCTGTGCCCTAAGCCTTGCCGTTCCCTAACCCTAACCCTAGCCCGGAATAGAAACCCACCACCAGCCCTACACTTTTCCTTACGCCGTACCCTACTCCTGACCTGTATGCTGGCACTGACCTGTGCGTCAGCACGTAGCCGGACCCTCCCACGTTTCCGTGCCCTCACCTGTGCCCTAAGCCTTGCCGTTCGCTAACCCTAACCCTAGCCCGGAATAGAAACCCACCACCAGCCCTACACGGTACCTTACGCCGTACCATACTCCTGACCTGTACGCTGGCACTGACCTGTGCGTCAGCACGTAGCCTGACCCTCCCACGTTTCCGTACCCTCACCTGTGCCCTAAGCCTTGCCGTTCCCTAACCCTAACCCTAGCCCCGAATGCAAATCCACCACCAGCCCTACACTTTATCCTACGCCGTTGCCTGCTCCTGGCCCGTACGCTGGCACTGACCCGTGCGTCAGCACGTAGCCCGACCCTCCCACGTTTCTGTACCCTCACCTGTGCCCTAAGCCTTGCCGTTCCCTAACCCTAACCCTAGCCCGGAATAGAAACCCACCACCAGCCCTACACCTTACCTTAAGCCGTTGCCTACACCTGGCCCGTACGCTGGCACTGACCCGTGCGTCAGCACGTAGCCCGAACCTCCCACGTTTCTGTACCCTCACCTGTGCCCTAAGCCTTGCCGTTCCCTAACCCTAACCCTAGCCCGGAATAGAAACCCACCACCAGCCCTACACCTTACCTTAAGCCATTGCCTACTCCTGGCCCGTACGCTGGCACTGACCCGTGCGTCAGCACGTAGCCTGACCCTCCCACGTTTCCGTACCCTCACCTGGTCCCTAAGCCTTGTCATTCCCTAACCCTAACCCTAGCCCGGAACGCAAATCCACCACCAGCCATACACTTTATCCTACGCCGTTGCCTACTCCTGGCCTGTACGCTGGCACTGACACGTGTGTCAGCACGTAGCCCGACCCTCCCACGTTTCCGTACCCTCACCTGTGCCCTATGCCTTGCCGTTCCCTAACCCTAACCCTAGCATGGAACGGAAACCAACCACGAGCCCTACACCTTACCTTACGCCGTTGCTTACTCCTGGCCCGTACGCTGGCACTGACCCGAGTGTCAGCACGTAGCCTGACCCTCCCACGTTTCCGTAACCTCACCTGTGCCCTAAGCCTTGCCGTTCCCTAACCCTAACACTAGCCCGGAACGGAAATCAACCACCAGCCCTACACTTTAGCCTACGCCGTTGCCTACTCCTGGCCCGTACGCTGGCACTGACCCGTGCGTCAGCACGTAGCCCGACCCTCCCACGTTTCTGTACCCTCACCTGTGCCCTAAGCCTTGCCGTTCCCTAACCCTAACCCTAGCCCAGAATAGAAACCCACCACCAGCCCTACACCTTACCTTACGCCATACCCTACTCCTGACCCGTACGCTGGCACTGACCCGTGCGTCAGCACGTAGCCTGACCCTCCCACGTTTCCGTGCCCTCACCTGTGCCCTAAGCCTTGCCGTTCGCTAACCCTAACCCTAGCCCGGAATAGAAACCCACCAACAGCCCTACACGGTACCTTACGCCGTACCATACTCCTGACCTGTACGCTGGCACTGACCTGTGCGTCAGCACGTAGCCTGACCCTCCCACGTTTCCGTACCCTCACCTGTGCCCTAAGCCTTGCCGTTCCCTAACCCTAACCCTAGCCCCGAATGCAAATCCACCACCAGCCCTACACTTTATCCTACGCCGTTGCCTACTCCTGGCCCGTACGCTGGCACTGACCCGTGCGTCAGCACGTAGCCCGACCCTCCCACGTTTCTGTACCCTCACCTGTGCCCTAAGCCTTGCCGTTCCCTAACCCTAACCCTAGCCCGGAATAGAAACCCACCACCAGCCCTACACCTTACCTTAAGCCGTTGCCTACTCCTGGCCCGTACGCTGGGACTGACACGTGCGTCAGCACGTAGCCCGAACCTCCCACGTTTCTGTACCCTCACCTGTGCCCTAAGCCTTGCCGTTCCCTAACCCTAACCCTAGCCCGGAATAGAAATCCACCACCAGCCCTACACCTTACCTTAAGCCGTTGCCTACTCCTGGCCCGTACGCTGGCACTGACCCGTGCGTCAGCACGTAGCCTGACCCTCCCACGTTTCCGTACCCTCCCCTGTGCCCTAAGCGTTGCCGTTCCCTAACCCTAACCCTAGCCCGGAATGGAAACCCACCACCAGCCCTACACTTTATCCTACGCCGTTGCCTACTCCTGGCCCGTATGCTGGCACTAATCCGTGCGTCAGCACGGGGCCCGACCCTCCCACGTTTCCGTACCCTCTCCTTTGCCCTAAGCCATGCCGTTCCCTAACCCTAACCCTAGGCTGGAACGGAAATCAACCACAAGCCCTACACCTTACCTTACGCCGTACCCTACTCCTGGCCCGTACGTTGGCACTGACCAGTGCGTCAGCACGTAGCCTGACCCTCCCACGTTTCCGTACCCTCAGCTGTGCCCTAAGCCTTGCCGTTCCCTAACCCTAACCCTAGCCCGGAATGGAAACCCACCACCAGCCCTACACCTTACCTTACGCCGTACCCTATTCCTGGCCCGTACGCTGGCACTGAACCGTGCGTCAGCACGTAGCCTGACCCTCCCACGTTTCCGTACCCTCACTTGTGCCCTAAGCCTTGCCGTTCCCTAACCCTAACCCTAGCCCGGAATAGAAACCCACCACCAGCCCTACACCTTACCTTATGCCGTACCCTACTCCTGACCTGTACGCTGGCACTGATCTTTGCGTCAGCACGTAGCCTGACCCTCCCACGTTTCCGTACCCACACCTGTGCCCTAAGCCTTGCCGTTCCCTAACCCTAACCCTAGCCCCGAACGCAAATCCACCACCAGCCCTACACTTTATCCTACGCCGTTGCCTCCTCCTGGCCCGTACGCTGGCACTGACCCGTGCGTCAGCACGTAGCCCGACCCTCCCACGTTTCTGTACCCTCACCTGTGCCCTAAGCCTTGCCGTTCCCTAACCCTAACCCTAGCCCGGAATAGAAACCCACCACCAGCCCTACACCTTACCTTATGCCGTACCCTACTCCTGACCTGTACGCTGGCACTGATCTTTGCGTCAGCACGTAGCCTGACCCTCCCACGTTTCCGTACCCTCACCTGTGCCCTAAGCGTTGCCGTTCCCTAACCCTAACGCTAGCCCGGAATGGAAACCCACCACCAGCCCTACACTTTATCCTACGTCGTTGCCTACTCCTGACCCGTATGCTGGCACTGACCCGTGCGTCAGCACGTAGCCCGACCCTCCCACGTTTCTGTACTCTCACCTGTGCCCTAAGCCTTGCCGTTCCCTAACCCTAACCCTAGCCCGGAATAGAAACCCACCACCAGCCCTAAACCCTACCTTAAGCCGTTGCCTACTCCTGGCCCGTACGCTGGCACTGACCCGTGTGTCAGCACGTAGCCTGACCCTCCCACGTTTCCATACCCTCACCTGTGCCCTAAGCCTTGCCGTTCCCTAACCCTAACCCTAGCCCGGAATAGAAACCCACCACCAGCCCTACACCTTACCTTACGCCGTACCCTACTCCTGATCCGTACGCTGGCACTGACACGTGCGTCAGCACGTAGCCTGACCCTCCCACGTTTCCGTACCCTCACCTGTGCCCTAAGCCTTGCCGTTCCCTAACCCTAACCCTAGCCCGGAATAGAAACCCACCACAAGCCCTACACTTTTCCTTTTGCCGTACCCTACTCCTGACCGGTACGCTGGCACTGAGCTGTGCGTCAGCACGTAGCCTGACCCTGCCACGTTTCCATACCCTCACCTGTGCCCTAAGCGTTGCCGTTCCCTAACCCTAACCCTAGCCCGGAATAGAAACCCACCACCAGCCCTACACCTTACCTTACGCCATACCCTACTCCTGACCCGTACGCTGGCACTGACCCGTGCGTCACCACGTAGCCTGACCCTCCCACGTTTCCGTGCCCTCACCTGTGCCCTAAGCCTTGCGGTTCCCTAACCCAAACCCTAGCCCGGAATAGAAACCCACCACCAGCCCTACACGTTACCTTACGCCATACCATATTACTGACCTGTACGCTGGCACTGACCTGTGCGTCAGCACGTAGCCTGACCCTCCCACGTTTCCATACCCTCACCTGTGCCCTAAGCCTTGCCGTTCCCTAACCCTAACCCTAGCCCCGAACGCAAATCCACCACCAGCCCTAAACTTTATCCTACGCCGTTGCCTACTCCTGGCCCGTACGCTGGCACTGACCCGTGCGTCAGCACGTAGCCCGACCCTCCCACGTTTCCGTACCCTCACCTGTGCCCTAAGCCTTGCCGTTCCCTAACCCTAACCCTAGCCTGGAACGCAAATCCACCACTAGCCCTACACTTTATCCTACGCCGTTGCCTACTCCTGGCCCGTACGCTGGCACTGACCCGTGCGTCAGCACGTAGCCCGACCCTCCCACGTTTCCGTACCCTCACCTGTGCCCTAAGCCTTGCCGTTCCCTAACCCTAACCCTAGCCTGGAACGGAAACCAACCACCAGCCCTACACCTTACCTTACGCCGTTGCCTATTCCTGGCACGTATGCTGGCACTGACCCATGCGTCAGCACGTAGCCTGAACCTCCCACGTTTCCGTACCCTCACCTGTGCCCTAAGCCTTGCCTTTCCCTAACGCTAACCATAGCCCGGAATGAAAACCCACCACCAGCCCTACACCTTACCCTACGCCGTTGCCTAGTCCTGGCCTGTACTCTGGCACTGACCCATGCATCAGCACGTAGCCTTACCCTCCCGCGTTTCCGTACCCTGACCTGTGCCCTAAGCCTTGCCGTTCCCTAACCCTAACCCTAGCCCAGAACGCAAATCCACCACCAGCCGTACACTTTATCCTACGCCGTTGCCTACTCCTGGCCCGTACGCTGGCACTGACCCGTGCGTCTGCACGTAGCCCGACCCTCCCACGTTTCCATACCCTCACCTGTGCCCTAAGCCTTGCCGATCCCTAACACTAACCCTATCCCGGAACGGAAATCAACCACAAGCCCTACACCTTACCTTACGCCGTTGCCAATCCTGGCCCGAACGCTGGCACGGACCCGTGAATCAGCACGTAACCCGACCCTCCCACGTTTCCGTACCCTCCCCTGTGCCCTAAGCCTTGCCGTTCCCTAACCCTAACCCTAGCCTGGAACGGAAACCAACCACCAGCCCTACACCTTACCCTACGCCGTTGCCTACTCCTGGCCTGTACTCTGGCACTGACCCGTTCATCAGCACGTAGCCTTACCCTCCCGCGTTACCGCACCCTGACCTGTGCCCTAAGCCTTGCCGTTCCCTAACCCTAACCCTAGCCCGGAATAGAAACCCACCACCAGCCCTACACCTTACCTTACGCCGTACCCTACTCCTGACCCGTACGCTGGCACAGACCCGTGCGTCAGCACGTAGCCTGACCCTCCCACGTTTCCGTGCCCTCAGCTGTGCCCTAAGCCTTGCCGTTCCCTAACCCTAACCCTAGCCCGAAATGGAAACCCACCACCAGCCCTACACCTTACCTTACGCCGTACCCTATTCCTGGCCCGTACGCTGGCACTGAACCGTGCGTCAGCACGTAGCCTGACCCTCCCACGTTTCCGTACGCTCACCTGTGCCCTAAGCCTTGCCGTTCCCTAACCCTAACCCTAGACCGGAATAGAAACCCACCACCTGCCCTACACCTTACCTTACGCCGTACCCTACTCCTGACCCGTACGCTGGCACTGACCCGTTCGTCTGCACGTAGCCTGACCCTCCCACGCTTCTGTACCCTCACCTGTGCCCTAAGCCTTGCCGTTCCCTAACCCTAACCCTAGCCCGGAACGCAAATCCACCACCAGCCCTACACTTTATCCTACGCCGTTGCCTACTCCTGGCCAGTACGCTGGCACAGACACGTGCATCAGCACGTAGCCCGACCCTCCCACGTTTCCGTACCCTCACCTGTGCCCTAAGCCTTGCCGTTCCCTAACCCTAACCCTAGCCTGGAACGGAAAACAACCACCAGCCCTACACCTTACCTTACGCCGTTGCCTACACCTGGCCCGTACGCTGGCACTGACCCGTGCGTCAGCACGTAGCCTGACCCTCCCACGTTTCCGTACCCTCACCTGTGCCCTAAGCCTTGCCGTTCCCTAACCCTAACCCTAGCCCGGAATGGAAACCTACCACCAGCCCTACACCTTACCCTACGCCGTTGCCTACTCCTGGCCTGTACTCTGGCACTGCCCCGTGCATCAGCACGTAGCCTTACACTCTGGCGTTTCCGTACCCTCTCCTGTGCCCTAAGCCTTGCCGTTCCCTAACCCTAACCCTAGCCCAGAACGCAAATCCACCACCAGCCTACACTTTATCCTACGCCGTTGCCTACTCCTGTCCCGTACGCTGGCACTGACCTGTGCGTCAGCACGTAGCACGAGCCTCCCACGTTTCCGTACCTTCACCTGTGCCCTAAGCCTTGCCGTTCCCTAACCCTAACCCTAGCCCGGAACGGAAACCCACCACCAGCCTGACACCTTACATTACGCCGTACCCTATTCCTGGCCCGTACGCTGGCACTGAACCGTGCATCAGCACGTAGCCTGACCCTCCCACGTTTCCGTACCCTCACCTGTGCCCTAAGCCATGCCGTTCCCTAACCCTAACCCTACCCCGGAACGCAAATCCACCACCAGCCCTACACTTTATCCTACGCCGTTGCCTACTCCTGGCCCGTACGCTGGCACTGACCCGTGCGTCAGCACGTAGCCCGACCCTCCCACGTTTCCGTACCCTCACCTGTGCCCTAAGCCTTGCCGTTCCCTAACCCTAACCCTAGCCCGGAATAGAAACCCACCACCAGCCCTACACCTTACCTTACGCCATAACCTACTCCTGACCCGTACGCTGGCACTGACCCGTGCGTCAGCACGTAGACTGACCCTCCCACGTTTCCGTACCCTCACCTGTGCCCTATGCCTTGCCGTTCCCTAACCCTAACCCTAGCCCGGAATAGAAACCCACCACCAACCCTACACCTTACCTTACGCCGTACCCTACTCCTGACCTGTACACTGGCACTGACCTGTGCGTCAGCACGTAGCCTGACCCTCCCACGTTTCCGTACCCTCACCTGTGCCCTAAGCCTTGCCGTTCCCTAACCCTAACCCTAGCCCCGAACGCAAATCCACCACCAGCCCTACACTTTATCCTACGCCGTTGCCTACTCCTGGCCCGTACGCTGGCACTGACCCATGCGTCAGCACGTAGCCCGACCCTCCCACGTTTCTGTACCCTCACCTGTGCCCTAAGCCTTGCCGTTCCCTAACCCTAACCCTAGCCCGGAATAGAAACCCACCACCAGCCCTACACCTTACCTTAAGCCGTTGCCTACTCCTGGCCCGTACGCTGGCACTGACCCGTGCGTCAGCACGTAGCCCGACCCTCCCACGTTTCTGTACCCTCACCTGTGCCCTAAGCCTTGCCGTTCCCTAACCCTAACCCTAGCCTGGAATAGAAACCCACCACCAGCCCTACACCTTACCTTAAGCCGTTGCCTACTCCTGGCCCGTACGCTGGCACTGACCCGTGCGTCAGCACGTAGCCTGACCCTCCCACGTTTCCGTACCCTCACCAGTGCCCTAAGCGTTGCCGTTCCCTAACCCTAACCCTAGCCCGGAATGGAAACCCACCACCAGCCCTACACTTTATCCTAAGCCGTTGCCTACTCCTGACCCGTATGCTGGCACTGACCCGTGCATCAGCACGTAGCCCGACCCTCCCACGTTTCTGTACCCTCACTTGTGCCCTAAGCCTTGCCGTTCCCTAACCCTAACCCTAGCCCGGAATAGAAACCCACCACCAGCCCTACACCTTACCTTAAGCCGTTGCCTACTCCTGGCCCGTACGCTGGCACTGACCCGTGCGTCAGCACGTAGCCCGAACCTCCCACGTTTCCGTACCCTCACCTGTGCCCTAAGCGTTGCCGTTCCCTAACCCTAACCCTAGCCCGGAATGGAAACCCACCACCAGCCCTACACTTTATCCTACGCCGTTGCCTACTCCTGGCCCGTATGCTGGCACTAACCCGTGCGTCAGCACGGGGCCCGACCCTCCCACGTTTCCGTACCCTCTCCTTTGCCCTAAGCCTTGCCGTTCCCTAACCCTAACCCTAGCCTGGAACGGAAATCAACCACAAGCCCTACACCTTACCTTACGCCGTACCCTACTCCTGGCCCTTACGTTGGCACTGACCAGTGCGTCAGCACGTAGCCTGACCCTCCCACGTTGCCGTACCCTCAGCTGTGCCCTAAGCCTTGCCGTTCCCTAACCCTAACCCTAGCCCGGAATGGAAACCCACCACCAGCCCTACACCTTACCTTACGCCGTACCCTATTCCTGGCCCGTACGCTGGCACTGAACCGTGCGTCATCACGTAGCCTGACCCTCCCACGTTTCCGTACCCTCACCTGTGCCCTAAGCGTTGCCGTTCCCTAACCCTAACCCTAGCCCGGAATGGAAACCCACCACCAGCCCTACACTTTATCCTACGTCGTTGCCTACTCCTGACCCGTATGCTGGCACTGACCCGTGCGTCAGCACGTAGCCCGACCCTCCCACGTTTCTGTACCCTCACCTGTGCCCTAAGCCTTGCCGTTCCCTAACCCTAACCCTAGCCCGGAATAGAAACCCACCACCAGCCCTACACCCTACCTTAAGCCGTTGCCTACTCCTGGCCCGTACGCTGGCACTGACCCGTGCGTCAGCACGTAGCCTGACCCTCCCACTTTTCCGTACCCTCACCTGTGCCCTAAGCCTTGCCGTTCCCTAACCCTAACCCTAGCCCGGAATAGAAACCCACCACCAGCCCTACACCTTACCTTACGCCGTACCCTACTCCTGACCCGTACGCTGGCACTGACACGTGCGTCAGCACGTAGCCTGACCCTCCCACGTTTCCGTAACCTCACCTGTGCCCTAAGCCTTGCCGTTCCCTAACCCTAACCCTAGCCCGGAACGCAAATCCACCACCAGCCATACACTTTATCCTACGCCGTTGCCTACTCCTACCCCGTATGCTGGCACTGACCCGTGCGTCAGCACGTAGCCCGACCCTCCCACGTTTCCGTACCCTCACCTGTGCCCTAAGCCTTGCCGTTCCCTAACCCTAACCCTAGCCTGGAACGGAAACCAACCACCAGCCCTACACCTTACCTTACGCCGTTGCTTACTCCTGGACCGTACGCTGGCACTGACCCGTGCCTCAGCACGTAGCCTGACCCTCCCACGTTTCCGTAACCTCACCTGTGCCCTAAGCCTTGCCGTTCCCTAACCCTAACACTAGCCCGGAACGGAAATCAACCACCAGCCCTACACTTTATCCTACGCCGTTGCATACTCCTGGCCCGTACGCTGGCACTGACCCGTTCGTCAGCACGTAGCCCGACCCTCCCACGTTTCTGTACCCTCACCTGTGCCCTAAGCCTTGCCGTTCCCTAACCCTAACCCTAGCCCGGAATAGACACCCACCACCAGCCCTACACCTTACCTTACGCCATACCCTACTCCTGACCCGTACGCTGGCACTGACCCGTGCGTCAGCACGTAGCCTGACCCTCCCACGTTTCCGTGCCCTCACCTGTGCCCTAAGCCTTGCGGTTCCCTAACCCTAACCCTAGCCCGGAATAGAAACCCACCACCAGCCCTACACGTTACCTTACGCCGTACCATATTCCTGACCTGTACGCTGGCACTGACCTGTGCGTCAGCACGTAGCCTGACCCTCCCACGTTTCCGTACCCTCACCTGTGCCCTAAGCCTTGCCGTTCCCTAACCCTAACCCTAGTCCCGAACGCAAATCCACCACCAGCCCTACACTTTATCCTACGCCGTTGCCTACTCCTGGCCCGTACGCTGGCACTGACCCGTGCGTCAGCACGTAGCCCGACCCTCCCACGTTTCCGTACCCTCACCTGTGCCCTAAGCCTTGCCGTTCCCTAACACTAACCCTAGCCTGGAACGCAAATCCACCACTAGCCCTACACTTTATCCTACGCCGTTGCCTACTCCTGGCCCGTACGCTGGCACCGACAAGTGCGTCAGCACGTAGCCCGACCCTCCCACGTTTCCGTACCCTCACCTGTGCCCTAAGACTTGCCGTTCCCTAACCCTAACCCTAGCCTGGAACGGAAACCAACCACCAGCCCTACACCTTACCTTACGCCGTTGCCTACTCCTGGCATGTATGCTGGCACTGACCCGTGCGTCAGCACGTAGCCTGAACCTCCCACGTTTCCGTACCCTCACCTGTGCCCTAAGCCTTGCATTTCCCTAACGCTAACCCTAGCCCGGAATGAAAACCCACCACCAGCCCTACACCTTACCCTACGCCGTTGCCTAGTCCTGGCCTGTACTCTGGCACTGACCCGTGCATCAGCACGTAGCCTTACCCTCCCGCGTTTCCGTACCCTGACCTGTGCCCTAAGCCTTGCCGTTCCCTAACCCTAACCCTAGCCCAGAACGCAAATCCACCACCAGCCGTACACTTTATCCTACGCCGTTGCCTACTCCTGGCCCGTACGCTGGCACTGACCCGTGCGTCTGCACGTAGCCCGACCCTCCCACGTTTCCATACCCTCACCTGTGCCCTAAGCCTTGCCGATCCCTAACCCTAACCCTATCCCGGAACGGAAATCAACCACAAGCCCTACACCTTACCTTACGCCGTTGCCCACTCCTGGCCCGAACGCTGGCACGGACCCTTGAATCAGCACGTAGCCCGACCCTCCCACGTTTCCGTACCCTCCCCTGTGCCCTAAGCCTTGCCGTTCCCTAACCCTAACCCTAGCCTGGAACGGAAACCAACCACCAGCCCTACACCTTACCCTACGCCGTTGCCTACTCCTGGCCTGTACTGTGGCACTGACCCGTTCATCAGCACGTAGCCTTACCCTCCCGCGTTTCCGTACCCTGACCTGTGCCCTAAGCCTTGCCGTTCCCTAACCCTAACCCTAGCCCGGAATAGAAACCCACCACCAGCCCCACACCTTACCTTACGCCGTACCCTACTCCTGACCCGTACGCTGGCACAGACCCGTGCGTCAGCACGTAGCCTGACCCTCCCACGTTTCCGTGCCCTCAGCTGTGCCCTAAGCCTTGCCGTTCCCTAACCCTAACCCTAGCCCGGAACGCAAATCCACCACCAGCCCTACACTTTATCCTACGCCGTTGCCTACTCCTGGCCAGTACGCTGGCACTGACCCGTGCATCAGCACGTCGCCCGACCCTCCCACGTTTCCGTACCCTCACCTGTGCCCTAAGCCTTGCCGTTCCCTAACCCTAACCCTAGCCTGGAACGGAAAACAACCACCAGCCCTACACCTTACCTTACGCCATTGCCTACACCTGGCCCGTACGCTGGCACTGACCCGTGCGTCAGCACGTAGCCTGACCCTCCCAAGTTTCCGTACCCTCACCTGTGCCCTAAGCCTTGCCGTTCCCTAACCCTAACCCTAGCCCGGAATGGAAACCCACCACCAGCCCTACACCTTACCCTACGCCGTTGCCTACTCCTGGCCTGTACTCTGGCACTGCCCCGTGCATCAGCACGTAGCCTTACACTCTGGCGTTTCCGTACCCTCTCCTGTGCCCTAAGCCTTGCCGTTCCCTAACCCTAACCCTAGCCCAGAACGCAAATCCACCACCAGCCTACACTTTATCCTACGCCGTTGCCTACTCCTGGCCCGTACGCTGGCACTGACCCGTGCGTCAGCACGTAGCACGAGCCTCCCACGTTTCCGTACCTTCACCTGTGCCCTAAGCCTTGCCGTTCCCTAACCCTAACCCTAGCCCGGAACGGAAACCCACCACCAGCCTGACACCTTACATTACGCCGTACCCTATTCCTGGCCCGTACGCTGGCACTGAACCGTGCGTCAGCACGTAGCCTGACCCTCCCACGTTTCCGTACCCTCACCTGTGCCCTAAGCCATGCCGTTCCCTAACCCTAACCCTAGCCCGGAACGCAAATCCACCACCAGCCCTACACTTTATCCTACGCCGTTGCCTACTCCTGGCCCGTACGCTGGCACTGACCCGTGCGTCAGCACGTAGCCCGACCCTCCCACGTTTCCGTACCCTCACCTGTGCCCTAAGCCTTGCCGTTCCCTAACCCTAACCCTAGCCCGGAATAGAAACCCACCACCAGCCCTACACCTTACCTTACGCCATAACCTACTCCTGACCCGTACGCTGGCACTGACCCGTGCGTCAGCACGTAGACTGACCCTCCCACGTTTCCGTACCCTCACCTGTGCCCTATGCCTTGCCGTTCCCTAACCCTAACCCTAGCCCGGAATAGAAACCCACCACCAGCCCTACACCTTACCTTAAGCCGTTGCCTACTCCTGGCCCGTACGCTGGCACTGACCCGTGCGTCAGCACGTAGCCCGACCCTCCCACGTTTCTGTACCCTCACAGGTGCCCTAAGCCTTGCCGTTCCCTAACCCTAACCCTAGCCCGGAATAGAAACCCACCACCAGCCCTACACTTTTCCTTACGCCGTACCCTACTCCTGACCTGTACGCTGGCACTGACCTGTGCGTCAGCACGTAGCCGGACCCTCCCACGTTTCCGTACCCTCACCTGTGCCCTAAGTCTTGTCATTCCCTAACCCTAACCCTAGCCCGGAACGCAAATCCACCACCAGCCATACACTTTATCCTACGCCGTTGCCTACTCCTGGCCCGTACGCTGGCACTGACACGTGCGTCAGCACGTAGCCCGACCCTCCCACGTTTCCGTACCCTCACCTGTGCCCTAAGCCTTGCCGTTCCCTAACCCTAACCCTAGCCTGGAACGGAAACCAACCACGAGCCCTACAACTTACCTTACGCCGTTGCTTACTCCTGGCCCGTACGCTGGCACTGACCCGAGCGTCAGCACGTAGCCTGACCCTCCCACGTTTCCGTAACCTCACCTGTGCCCTAAGCCTTGCCGTTCCCTAACCCTAACCCTAGCCTGGAACGGAAACCAACCACCAGCCCTACACCTTACCTTACGCCGTTGCCTACTCCTGGCACGTATGCTGGCACTGACCCATGCGTCAGCACGTAGCCTGAACCTCCCACGTTTCCGTACCCTCACCTGTGCCCTAAGCCTTGCCTTTCCCTAACGCTAACCATAGCCCGGAATGAAAACCCACCACCAGCCCTACACCTTACCCTACGCCGTTGCCTAGTCCTGGCCTGTACTCTGGCACTGACCCATGCATCAGCACGTAGCCTTACCCTCCCTCGTTTCCGTACCCTGACCTGTGCCCTAAGCCTTGCCGTTCCCTAACCCTAACCCTAGCCCAGAACGCAAATCCACCACCAGCCGTACACTTTATCCTACGCCGTTGCCTACTCCTGGCCCGTACGCTGGCACTGACCCGTGCGTCTGCACGTAGCCCGACCCTCCCACGTTTCCATACCCTCACCTGTGCCCTAAGCCTTGCCGATCCCTAACACTAACCCTATCCCGGAACGGAAATCAACCACAAGCCCTACACCTTACCTTACGCCGTTGCCAATCCTGGCCCGAACGCTGGCACGGACCCGTGAATCAGCACGTAACCCGACCCTCCCACGTTTCCGTACCCTCCCCTGTGCCCTAAGCCTTGCCGTTCCCTAACCCTAACCCTAGCCTGGAACGGAAACCAACCACCAGCCCTACACCTTACCCTACGCCGTTGCCTACTCCTGGCCTGTACTCTGGCACTGACCCGTTCATCAGCACGTAGCCTTACCCTCCCGCGTTACCGTACCCTGACCTGTGCCCTAAGCCTTGCCGTTCCCTAACCCTAACCCTAGCCCGGAATAGAAACCCACCACCAGCCCTACACCTTACCTTACGCCGTACCCTACTCCTGACCCGTACGCTGGCACAGACCCGTGCGTCAGCACGTAGCCTGACCCTCCCACGTTTCCGTGCCCTCAGCTGTGCCCTAAGCCTTGCCGTTCCCTAACCCTAACCCTAGCCCGAAATGGAAACCCACCACCAGCCCTACACCTTACCTTACGCCGTACCCTATTCCTGGCCCGTACGCTGGCACTGAACTGTGCGTCAGCACGTAGCCTGACCCTCCCACGTTTCCGTACGCTCACCTGTGCCCTAAGCCTTGCCGTTCCCTAACCCTAACCCTAGACCGGAATAGAAACCCACCACCTGCCCTACACCTTACCTTACGCCGTACCCTACTCCTGACCCGTACGCTGGCACTGACCCGTTCGTCTGCACGTAGCCTGACCCTCCCACGCTTCTGTACCCTCACCTGTGCCCTAAGCCTTGCCGTTCCCTAACCCTAACCCTAGCCCGGAACGCAAATCCACCACCAGCCCTACACTTTATCCTACGCCGTTGCCTACTCCTGGCCAGTACGCTGGCACAGACACGTGCATCAGCACGTAGCCCGACCCTCCCACGTTTCCGTACCCTCACCTGTGCCCTAAGCCTTGCCGTTCCCTAACCCTAACCCTAGCCTGGAACGGAAAACAACCACCAGCCCTACACCTTACCTTACGCCGTTGCCTACACCTGGCCCGTACGCTGGCACTGACCCGTGCGTCAGCACGTAGCCTGACCCTCCCACGTTTCCGTACCCTCACCTGTGCCCTAAGCCTTGCCGTTCCCTAACCCTAACCCTAGCCCGGAATGGAAACCTACCACCAGCCCTAAACCTTACCCTACGCCGTTGCCTACTCCTGGCCTGTACTCTGGCACTGCCCCGTGCATCAGCACGTAGCCTTACACTCTGGCGTTTCCGTACCCTCTCCTGTGCCCTAAGCCTTGCCGTTCCCTAACCCTAACCCTAGCCCAGAACGCAAATCCACCACCAGCCTACACTTTATCCTACGCCGTTGCCTACTCCTGTCCCGTACGCTGGCACTGACCTGTGCGTCAGCACGTAGCACGAGCCTCCCACGTTTCCGTACCTTCACCTGTGCCCTAAGCCTTGCCGTTCCCTAACCCTAACCCTAGCCCGGAACGGAAACCCACCACCAGCCTGACACCTTACATTACGCCGTACCCTATTCCTGGCCCGTACGCTGGCACTGAACCGTGCGTCAGCACGTAGCCTGACCCTCCCACGTTTCCGTACCCTCACCTGTGCCCTAAGCCATGCCGTTCCCTAACCCTAACCCTACCCCGGAACGCAAATCCACCACCAGCCCTACACTTTATCCTACGCCGTTGCCTACTCCTGGCCCGTACGCTGGCACTGACCCGTGCGTCAGCACGTAGCCCGACCCTCCCACGTTTCCGTACCCTCACCTGTGCCCTAAGCCTTGCCGTTCCCTAACCCTAACCCTAGCCCGGAATAGAAACCCACCACCAGCCCTACACCTTACCTTACGCCATAACCTACTCCTGACCCGTACGCTGGCACTGACCCGTGCGTCAGCACGTAGACTGACCCTCCCACGTTTCCGTACCCTCACCTGTGCCCTATGCCTTGCCGTTCCCTAACCCTAACCCTAGCCCGGAATAGAAACCCACCACCAAACCTACACCTTACCTTACGCCGTACCCTACTCCTGACCTGTACGCTGGCACTGACCTGTGCGTCAGCACGTAGCCTGACCCTCCCACGTTTCCGTACCCTCACCTGTGCCCTAAGCCTTGCCGTTCCCTAACCCTAACCCTAGCCCCGAACGCAAATCCACCACCAGCCCTACACTTTATCCTACGCCGTTGCCTACTCCTGGCCCGTACGCTGGCACTGACCCATGCGTCAGCACGTAGCCCGACCCTCCCACGTTTCTGTACCCTCACCTGTGCCCTAAGCCTTGCCGTTCCCTAACCCTAACCCTAGCCCGGAATAGAAACCCACCACCAGCCCTACACCTTACCTTAAGCCGTTGCCTACTCCTGGCCCGTACGCTGGCACTGACCCGTGCGTCAGCACGTAGCCCGACCCTCCCACGTTTCTGTACCCTCACCTGTGCCCTAAGCCTTGCCGTTCCCTAACCCTAACCCTAGCCCGGAATAGAAACCCACCACCAGCCCTACACCTTACCTTAAGCCGTTGCCTACTCCTGGCCCGTACGCTGGCACTGACCCGTGCGTCAGCACGTAGCCTGACCCTCCCACGTTTCCGTACCCTCACCAGTGCCCTAAGCGTTGCCGTTCCCTAACCCTAACCCTAGCCCGGAATGGAAACCCACCACCAGCCCTACACTTTATCCTAAGCCGTTGCCTACTCCTGACCCGTATGCTGGCACTGACCCGTGCATCAGCACGTAGCCCGACCCTCCCACGTTTCTGTACCCTCACCTGTGCCCTAAGCCTTGCCGTTCCCAAACCCTAACCCTAGCCCGGAATAGAAACCCACCACCAGCCCTACACCTTACCTTAAGCCGTTGCCTACTCCTGGCCCGTACGCTGGCACTGACCCGTGCGTCAGCACGTAGCCCGAACCTCCCACGTTTCCGTACCCTCACCTGTGCCCTAAGCGTTGCCGTTCCCTAACCCTAACCCTAGCCCGGAATGGAAACCCACCACCAGCCCTACACTTTATCCTACGCCGTTGCCTACTCCTGGCCCGTATGCTGGCACTAACCCGTGCGTCAGCACGGGGCCCGACCCTCCCACGTTTCCGTACCCTCTCCTTTGCCCTAAGCCTTGCCGTTCCCTAACCCTAACCCTAGCCTGGAACGGAAATCAACCACAAGCCCTACACCTTACCTTACGCCGTACCCTACTCCTGGCCCTTACGTTGGCACTGACCAGTGCGTCAGCACGTAGCCTGACCCTCCCACGTTGCCGTACCCTCAGCTGTGCCCTAAGCCTTGCCGTTCCCTAACCCTAACCCTAGCCCGGAATGGAAACCCACCACCAGCCCTACACCTTACCTTACGCCGTACCCTATTCCTGGCCCGTACGCTGGCACTGAACCGTGCGTCATCACGTAGCCTGACCCTCCCACGTTTCCGTACCCTCACCTGTGCCCTAAGCGTTGCCGTTCCCTAACCCTAACCCTAGCCCGGAATGGAAACCCACCACCAGCCCTACACTTTATCCTACGTCGTTGCCTACTCCTGACCCGTATGCTGGCACTGACCCGTGCGTCAGCACGTAGCCCGACCCTCCCACGTTTCTGTACCCTCACCTGTGCCCTAAGCCTTGCCGTTCCCTAACCCTAACCCTAGCCCGGAATAGAAACCCACCACCAGCCCTACACCCTACCTTAAGCCGTTGCCTACTCCTGGCCCGTACGCTGGCACTGACCCGTGCGTCAGCACGTAGCCTGACCCTCCCACTTTTCCGTACCCTCACCTGTGCCCTAAGCCTTGCCGTTCCCTAACCCTAACCCTAGCCCGGAATAGAAACCCACCACCAGCCCTACACCTTACCTTACGCCGTACCCTACTCCTGACCCGTACGCTGGCACTGACACGTGCGTCAGCACGTAGCCTGACCCTCCCACGTTTCCGTAACCTCACCTGTGCCCTAAGCCTTGCCGTTCCCTAACCCTAACCCTAGCCCGGAACGCAAATCCACCACCAGCCATACACTTTATCCTACGCCGTTGCCTACTCCTGGCCCGTATGCTGGCACTGACCCGTGCGTCAGCACGTAGCCCGACCCTCCCACGTTTCCGTACCCTCACCTGTGCCCTAAGCCTTGCCGTTCCCTAACCCTAACCCTAGCCTGGAACGGAAACCAACCACCAGCCCTACACCTTATCTTAGGCCGTTGCTTACTCCTGGACCGTACGCTGGCACTGACCCGTGCCTCAGCACGTAGCCTGACCCTCCCACGTTTCCGTAACCTCACCTGTGCCCTAAGCCTTGCCGTTCCCTAACAGTAACACTAGCCCGGAACGGAAATCAACCACCAGCCCTACACTTTATCCTACGCCGTTGCATACTCCTGGCCCGTACGCTGGCACTGACCCGTTCGTCAGCACGTAGCCCGACCCTCCCACGTTTCTGTACCCTCACCTGTGCCCTAAGCCTTGCCGTTCCCTAACCCTAACCCTAGCCCGGAATAGACACCCACCACCAGCCCTACACCTTACCTTACGCCATACCCTACTCCTGACCCGTACGCTGGCACTGACCCGTGCGTCAGCACGTAGCCTGACCCTCCCACGTTTCCGTGCCCTCACCTGTGCCCTAAGCCTTGCGGTTCCCTAACCCTAACCCTAGCCCGGAATAGAAACCCACCACCAGCCCTACACGTTACCTTACGCCGTACCATATTCCTGACCTGTACGCTGGCACTGACCTGTGCGTCAGCACGTAGCCTGACCCTCCCACGTTTCCGTACCCTCACCTGTGCCCTAAGCCTTGCCGTTCCCTAACCCTAACCCTAGTCCCGAACGCAAATCCACCACCAGCCCTACACTTTATCCTACGCCGTTGCCTACTCCTGGCCCGTACGCTGGCACTGACCCGTGCGTCAGCACGTAGCCCGACCCTCCCACGTTTCCGTACCCTCACCTGTGCCCTAAGCCTTGCCGTTCCCTAACACTAACCCTAGCCTGGAACGCAAATCCACCACTAGCCCTACACTTTATCCTACGCCGTTGCCTACTCCTGGCCCGTACGCTGGCACCGACCCGTGCGTCAGCACGTAGCCCGACCCTCCCACGTTTCCGTACCCTCACCTGTGCCCTAAGCCTTGCCGTTCCCTAACCCTAACCCTAGCCTGGAACGGAAACCAACCACCAGCCCTACACCTTACCTTACGCCGTTGCCTACTCCTGGCACGTATGCTGGCACTGACCCGTGCGTCAGCACGTAGCCTGAACCTCCCACGTTTCCGTACCCTCAACTGTGCCCTAAGCCTTGCCTTTCCCTAACGCTAACCCTAGCCGGGAATGAAAACCCACCACCAGCCCTACACCTTACCCTACGCCGTTGCCTAGTCCTGGCCTGTACTCTGGCACTGACCCGTGCATCAGCACGTAGCCTTACCCTCCCGCGTTTCCGTACCCTGACCTGTGCCCTAAGCCTTGCCGTTCCCTAACCCTAACCCTAGCCCAGAACGCAAATCCACCACCAGCCGTACACTTTATCCTATGCCGTTGCCTACTCCTGGCCCGTACGCTGGCACTGACCCGTGCGTCTGCACGTAGCCCGACCCTCCCACGTTTCCATACCCTCACCTGTGCCCTAAGCCTTGCCGATCCCTAACCCTAACCCTATCCCGGAACGGAAATCAACCACAAGCCCTACACCTTACCTTACGCCGTTGCCCACTCCTGGCCCGAACGCTGGCACGGACCCTTGAATCAGCACGTAGCCCGACCCTCCCACGTTTCCGTACCCTCCCCTGTGCCCTAAGCCTTGCCGTTCCCTAACCCTAACCCTAGCCTGGAACGGAAACCAACCACCAGCCCTACACCTTACCCTACGCCGTTGCCTACTCCTGGCCTGTACTGTGGCACTGACCCGTTCATCAGCACGTAGCCTTACCCTCCCGCGTTTCCGTACCCTGACCTGTGCCCTAAGCCTTGCCGTTCCCTAACCCTAACCCTAGCCCGGAATAGAAACCCACCACCAGCCCCACACCTTACCTTACGCCGTACCCTACTCCTGACCCGTACGCTGGCACTGACCCGTGCGTCAGCACGTAGCCTGACCCTCCCACGTTTCCGTGCCCTCAGCTGTGCCCTAAGCCTTGCCGTTCCCTAACCCTAACCCTAGCCCGGAACGCAAATCCACCACCAGCCCTACACTTTATCCTACGCCGTTGCCTACTCCTGGCCAGTACGCTGGCACTGACCCGTGCATCAGCACGTCGCCCGACCCTCCCACGTTTCCGTACCCTCACCTGTGCCCTAAGCCTTGCCGTTCCCTAACCCTAACCCTAGCCTGGAACGGAAAACAACCACCAGCCCTACACCTTACCTTACGCCATTGCCTACACCTGGCCCGTACGCTGGCACTGACCCGTGCGTCAGCACGTAGCCTGACCCTCCCACGTTTCCGTACCCTCACCTGTGCCCTAAGCCTTGCCGTTCCCTAACCCTAACCCTAGCCCGGAATGGAAACCCACCACCAGCCCTACACCTTACCCTACGCCGTTGCCTACTCCTGGCCTGTACTCTGGCACTGCCCCGTGCATCAGCACGTAGCCTTACACTCTGGCGTTTCCGTACCCTCTCCTGTGCCCTAAGCCTTGCCGTTCCCTAACCCTAACCCTAGCCCAGAACGCAAATCCACCACCAGCCTACACTTTATCCTACGCCGTTGCCTACTCCTGGCCCGTACGCTGGCACTGACCCGTGCGTCAGCACGTAGCACGAGCCTCCCACGTTTCCGTACCTTCACCTGTGCCCTAAGCCTTGCCGTTCCCTAACCCTAACCCTAGCCCGGAACGGAAACCCACCACCAGCCTGACACCTTACATTACGCCGTACCCTATTCCTGGCCCGTACGCTGGCACTGAACCGTGCGTCAGCACGTAGCCTGACCCTCCCACGTTTCCGTACCCTCACCTGTGCCCTAAGCCATGCCGTTCCCTAACCCTAAACCTAGCCCGGAACGCAAATCCACCACCAGCCCTACACTTTATCCTACGCCGTTGCCTACTCCTGGCCCGTACGCTGGCACTGACCCGTGCGTCAGCACGTAGCCCGACCCTCCCACGTTTCCGTACCCTCACCTGTGCCCTAAGCCTTGCCGTTCCCTAACCCTAACCCTAGCCCGGAATAGAAACCCACCACCAGCCCTACACCTTACCTTAAGCCGTTGCCTACTCCTGGCCCGTACGCTGGCACTGACCCGTGCGTCAGCACGTAGCCCGACCCTCCCACGTTTCTGTACCCTCACCTGTGCCCTAAGCCTTGCCGTTCCCTAACCCTAACCCTAGCCCCGAACGCAAATCCACCACCAGCCCTACACTATATCCTACGCCGTTGCCTACTCCTGGCCCGTACGCTGGCACTGACCCGTGCGTCAGCACGTAGCCCGACCCACCCACGTTTCTGTACCCTCACCTGTGCCCTAAGCCTTGCCGTTCCCTAACCCTAACCCTAGCCCGGAATAGAAACCCACCACCAGCCCTACACCTTACCTTAAGCCGTTGCCTACTCCTGGCCGGTACGCTGGCACTGACCCGTGCGTCAGCACGTAGCCCCACCCTCCCACGTTTCTGTACCCTCACCTGTGCCCTAAGCCTTGCCGTTCCCTAACCCTAACCCTATCCCGGAATAGAAACCCACCACCAGCCCTACACCTTACCTTAAGCCGTTGCCTACTCCTGGCCCGTACGCTGGCACTGACCCGTGCGTCAGCACATAGCCTGACCCTCCCACGTTTCCGTACCCTCACCAGTGCCCTAAGCGTTGCCGTTCCCTAACCCTAACCCTAGCCCGGAATGGAAACCCACCACCAGCCCTACACTTTATCCTACGCCGTTGCCTACTCCTGAACCGTATGCTGGCGCTGACCCGTGCGTCAGCACGTAGCCCGACCCTCCCACGTTTCTGTACCCTCACCTGTGCCCTAAGCCTTGCCGTTCCCTAACCCTAACCCTAGCCCGGAATAGAAACCCACCACCAGCCCTACACCTTACCTTAAGCCGTTGCTTACTCCTGGCCCGTACGCTGGCACTGACCCGTGCGTCAGCACGTAGCCTGACCCTCCCACGTTTCCGTACCCTCACCTGTGCCCTAAGCCTTGCCGTTCCCTAACCCTAACCCTAGCCGGGAATAGAAATCCACCACCAGCCCTACACCTTACCTTACGCCGTACCCTACTCCTGACCCGTACGCTGGCACTGACACATGCGTCAGCACGTAGCCTGACCCTCCCACGTTTCCGTACCCTCACCTGTGCCCTAAGCCTTGCCGTTCCCTAACCCTAACCCTAGCCCGGAATAGAAACCCACCACCAGCCCTACACTTTTCCTTACGCCGTACCCTACTCCTGACCTGTACGCTGGCACTGACCTGTGCGTCAGCACGTAGCCGGACCCTCCCACGTTTCCGTACCCTCACCTGTGCCCTAAGCCTTGTCATTCCCTAACCCTAACCCTAGCCCGGAACGCAAATCCACCACCAGCCATACACTTTATCCTACGCCGTTGCCTACTCCTGGCCCGTACGCTGGCACTGACACGTGCGTCAGCACGTAGCCCGACCCTCCCACGTTTCCGTACCCTCACCTGTGCCCTAAGCCTTGCCGTTCCCTAACCCTAACCCTAGCCTGGAACGGAAACCAACCACGAGCCCTACAACTTACCTTACGCCGTTGCTTACTCCTGGCCCATACGCTGGCACTGACCCGAGCGTCAGCACGTAGCCTGACCCTCCCACGTTTCCGTAACCTCACCTGTGCCCTAAGCCTTGCCGTTCCCTAACCCTAACACTAGCCCGGAACGGAAATCAACCACCAGCCCTACACTTTATCCTACGCCGTTGCCTACTCCTGGCCCGTACGCTGGCACTGACCTGTGCGTCAGCACGTAGCCCGACCCTCCCACGTTTCTGTACCCTCACCTGTGCCCTAAGCCTTGCCGTTCCCTAACCCTAACCCTAGCCCGGAATAGAAACCCACCACCAGCCCTACACCTTACCTTACGCCATACCCTACTCCTGACCCGTACGCTGGCACTGACCCGTGCGTCAGCACGTAGCCTGACCCTCCCACGTTTCCGTGCCCTCACCTGTGCCCTAAGCCTTGCCGTTCGCTAACCCTAACCCTAGCCCGGAATAGAAACCCACCACCAGCCCTACACGGTACCTTACGCCGTACCATACTCCTGACCTGTACGCTGGCACTGACCTGTGCGTCAGCACGTAGCCTGACCCTCCCACGTTTCCGTACCCTCACCTGTGCCCTAAGCCTTGTCGTTCCCTAACCCTAACCCTAGCCCGGAATGGAAACCCACCACCAGCCCTACACCTTACCTTACGCCGTACCCTATTCCTGGCCCGTACGCTGGCACTGAACCGTGTGTCAGCACGTAGCCTGACCCTCCCACGTTTCCGTACCCTCACCTGTGCCCTAAGCCTTGCCGTTCCCTAACCCTAACCCTAGACCGGAATAGAAACCCACCACCTGCCCTACACCTTACCTTACGCCGTACCCTACTCCTGACCCATACGCTGGCACTGACCCGTTCGTCTGCACGTAGCCTGACCCTCCCACGCTTCTGTACCCTCACCTGTGCCCTAAGCCTTGCCGTTCCCTAACCCTAACCCTAGCCCGGAACGCAAATCCACCACCAGCCCTACACTTTATCCTACGCCGTTGCCTACTCCTGGCCAGTACGCTGGCACAGACACGTGCATCAGCACATAGCCCGACCCTCCCACGTTTCCGTACCCTCACCTGTGCCCTAAGCCTTGCCGTTCCCTAACCCTAACCCTAGCCTGGAACGGAAAACAACCACCAGCCCTACACCTTACCTTACGCCGTTGCCTACACCTGGCCCGTACGCTGGCACTGACCCGTGCGTCAGCACGTAGCCTGACCCTCCCACGTTTCCGTACCCTCACCTGTGCCCTAAGCCTTGCCGTTCCCTAACCCTAACACTAGCCCCGAATGGAAACCTACCACCAGCCCTACACCTTACCCTACGCCGTTGCCTACTCCTGGCCTGTACTCTGGCACTGCCCCGTGCATCAGCACGTAGCCTTACACTCTGGCGTTTCCGTACCCTCTCCTGTGCCCTAAGCCTTGCCGTTCCCTAACCCTAACCCTAGCCCAGAACGCAAATCCACCACCAGCCTACACTTTATCCTACGCCGTTGCCTACTCCTGTCCCGTACGCTGGCACTGACCTGTGCGTCAGCACGTAGCACGAGCCTCCCACGTTTCCGTACCTTCACCTGTGCCCTAAGCCTTGCCGTTCCCTAACCCTAACCCTATCCCGGAACGGAAACCCACCACCAGCCTGACACCTTACATTACGCCGTACCCTATTCCTGGCCCGTACGCTGGCACTGAACCGTGCGTCAGCACGTAGCCTGACCCTCCCACGTTTCCGTACCCTCACCTGTGCCCTAAGCCATGCCGTTCCCTAACCCTAACCCTACCCCGGAACGCAAATCCACCACCAGCCCTACACTTTATCCTACGCCGTTGCCTACTCCTGGCCCGTACGCTGGCACTGACCCGTGCGTCAGCACGTAGCCCGACCCTCCCACGTTTCCGTACCCTCACCTGTGCCCTAAGCCTTGCCGTTCCCTAACCCTAACCCTAGCCCGGAATAGAAACCCACCACCAGCCCTACACCTTACCTTACGCCATAACCTACTCCTGACCCGTACGCTGGCACTGACCCGTGCGTCAGCACGTAGACTGACCCTCCCACGTTTCCGTACCCTCACCTGTGCCCTATGCCTTGCCGTTCCCTAACCCTAACCCTAGCCCGGAATAGAAACCCACCACCAGCCCTACACCTTACCTTACGCCGTACCCTACTCCTGACCTGTACGCTGGCACTGACCTGTGCGTCAGCACGTAGCCTGACCCTCCCACGTTTCCGTACCCTCACCTGTGCCCTAAGCCTTGCCTTTCCCTAACCCTAACCCTAGCCCCGAACGCAAATCCACCACCAGCCCTACACTTTATCCTACGCCGTTGCCTACTCCTGGCCCGTACGCTGGCACTGACCCGTGCGTCAGCACGTAGCCCGACCCTCCCACGTTTCTGTACCCTCACCTGTGCCCTAAGCCTTGCCGTTCCCTAACCCTAACCCTAGCCCGGAATAGAAACCCACCACCAGCCCTACACCTTACCTTAAGCCGTTGCCTACTCCTGGCCCGTACGCTGGCACTGACCCGTGCGTCAGCACGTAGCCCGACCCTCCCACGTTTCTGTACCCTCACCTGTGCCCTAAGCCTTGCCGTTCTCTAACCCTAACCCTAGCCCGGAATAGAAACCCACCACCAGCCCTACACCTTACCTTAAGCCGTTGCCTACTCCTGGCCCGTACGCTGGCACTGACCCGTGCGTCAGCACGTAGCCTGACCCTCCCACGTTTCCGTACCCTCACCAGTGCCCTAAGCGTTGCCGTTCCCTAACCCTAACCCTAGCCCGGAATGGAAACCCACCACCAGCCCTACACTTTATCCTAAGCCGTTGCCTACTCCTGACCCGTATGCTGGCACTGACCCGTGCATCAGCACGTAGCCCGACCCTCCCACGTTTCCGTACCCTCTCCTTTGCCCTAAGCCTTGCCGTTCCCTAACCCTAACCCTAGCCTGGAACGGAAATCAACCACAAGCCCTACACCTTACCTTACGCCGTACCCTACTCCTGGCCCTTACGTTGGCACTGACCAGTGCGTCAGCACGTAGCCTGACCCTCCCACGTTGCCGTACCCTCAGCTGTGCCCTAAGCCTTGCCGTTCCCTAACCCTAACCCTAGCCCGGAATGGAAACCCACCACCAGCCCTACACCTTACCTTACGCCGTACCCTATTCCTGGCCCGTACGCTGGCACTGAACCGTGCGTCATCACGTAGCCTGACCCTCCCACGTTTCCGTACCCTCACCTGTGCCCTAAGCGTTGCCGTTCCCTAACCCTAACCCTAGCCCGGAATGGAAACCCACCACCAGCCCTACACTTTATCCTACGTCGTTGCCTACTCCTGACCCGTATGCTGGCACTGACCCGTGCGTCAGCACGTAGCCCGACCCTCCCACGTTTCTGTACCCTCACCTGTGCCCTAAGCCTTGCCGTTCCCTAACCCTAACCCTAGCCCGGAATAGAAACCCACCACCAGCCCTACACCCTACCTTAAGCCGTTGCCTACTCCTGGCCCGTACGCTGGCACTGACCCGTGCGTCAGCACGTAGCCTGACCCTCCCACTTTTCCGTACCCTCACCTGTGCCCTAAGCCTTGCCGTTCCCTAACCCTAACCCTAGCCCGGAATAGAAACCCACCACCCGCCCTACACCTTACCTTACGCCGTACCCTACTCCTGACCCGTACGCTGGCACTGACACGTGCGTCAGCACGTAGCCTGACCCTCCCACGTTTCCGTAACCTCACCTGTGCCCTAAGCCTTGCCGTTCCCTAACCCTAACCCTAGCCCGGAACGCAAATCCACCACCAGCCATACACTTTATCCTACGCCGTTGCCTACTCCTGGCCCGTATGCTGGCACTGACCCGTGCGTCAGCACGTAGCCCGACCCTCCCACGTTTCCGTACCCTCACCTGTGCCCTAAGCCTTGCCGTTCCCTAACCCTAACCCTAGCCTGGAACGGAAACCCACCACCAGCCCTACACCTTACCTTACGCCGTTGCTTACTCCTGGACCGTACGCTGGCACTGACCCGTGCCTCAGCACGTAGCCTGACCCTCCCACGTTTCCGTAACCTCACCTGTGCCCTAAGCCTTGCCGTTCCCTAACCCTAACACTAGCCCGGAACGGAAATCAACCACCAGCCCTACACTTTATCCTACGCCGTTGCATACTCCTGGCCCGTACGCTGGCACTGACCCGTTCGTCAGCACGTAGCCCGACCCTCCCACGTTTCTGTACCCTCACCTGTGCCCTAAGCCTTGCCGTTCCCTAACCCTAACCCTAGCCCTGAATAGACACCCACCACCAGCCCTACACCTTACCTTACGCCATACCCTACTCCTGACCCGTACGCTGGCACTGACCCGTGCGTCAGCACGTAGCCTGACCCTCCCACGTTTCCGTGCCCTCACCTGTGCCCTAAGCCTTGCGGTTCCCTAACCCTAACCCTAGCCCGGAATAGAAACCCACCACCAGCCCTACACGTTACCTTACGCCGTACCATATTCCTGACCTGTACGCTGGCACTGACCTGTGCGTCAGCACGTAGCCTGACCCTCCCACGTTTCCGTACCCTCACCTGTGCCCTAAGCCTTGCCGTTCCCTAACCCTAACCCTAGTCCCGAACGCAAATCCACCACCAGCCCTACACTTTATCCTACGCCGTTGCCTACTCCTGGCCCGTACGCTGGCACTGACCCGTGCGTCAGCACGTAGCCCGACCCTCCCACGTTTCCGTACCCTCACCTGTGCCCTAAGCCTTGCCGTTCCCTAACACTAACCCTAGCCTGGAACGCAAATCCACCACTAGCCCTACACTTTATCCTACGCCGTTGCCTACTCCTGGCCCGTACGCTGGCACCGACCCGTGCGTCAGCACGTAGCCCGACCCTCCCACGTTTCCGTACCCTCACCTGTGCCCTAAGCCTTGCCGTTCCCTAACCCTAACCCTAGCCTGGAACGGAAACCAACCACCAGCCCTACACCTTACCTTACGCCGTTGCCTACTCCTGGCACGTATGCTGGCACTGACCCGTGCGTCAGCACGTAGCCTGAACCTCCCACGTTTCCGTACCCTCACCTGTGCCCTAAGCCTTGCCTTTCCCTAACGCTAACCCTAGCCCGGAATGAAAACCCACCACCAGCCCTACACCTTACCCTACGCCGTTGCCTAGTCCTGGCCTGTACTCTGGCACTGACCCGTGCATCAGCACGTAGCCTTACCCTCCCGCGTTTCCGTACCCTGACCTGTGCCCTAAGCCTTGCCGTTCCCTAACCCTAACCCTAGCCCCGAACGCAAATCCACCACCAGCCCTACACTATATCCTACGCCGTTGCCTACTCCTGGCCCGTACGCTGGCACTGACCCGTGCGTCAGCACGTAGCCCGACCCACCCACGTTTCTGTACCCTCACCTGTGCCCTAAGCCTTGCCGTTCCCTAACCCTAACCCTAGCCCGGAATAGAAACCCACCACCAGCCCTACACCTTACCTTAAGCCGTTGCCTACTCCTGGCCCGTACGCTGGCACTGACCCGTGCGTCAGCACGTAGCCCCACCCTCCCACGTTTCTGTACCCTCACCTGTGCCCTAAGCCTTGCCGTTCCCTAACCCTAACCCTATCCCGGAATAGAAACCCACCACCAGCCCTACACCTTACCTTAAGCCGTTGCCTACTCCTGGCCCGTACGCTGGCACTGACCCGTGCGTCAGCACATAGCCTGACCCTCCCACGTTTCCGTACCCTCACCTGTGCCCTAAGCGTTGCCGTTCCCTAACCCTAACCCTAGCCCGGAATGGAAACCCACCACCAGCCCTACACTTTATCCTACGCCGTTGCCTACTCCTGACCCGTATGCTGGTGCTGACCCGTGCGTCAGCACGTAGCCCGACCCTCCCACGTTTCTGTACCCTCACCTGTGCCCTAAGCCTTGCCGTTCCCTAACCCTAACCCTAGCCCGGAATAGAAACACACCACCAGCCCTACACCTTACCTTAAGCCGTTGCTTACTCCTGGCCCGTACGCTGGCACTGACCCGTGCGTCAGCACGTAGCCTGACCCTCCCACGTTTCCGTACCCTCACCTGTGCCCTAAGCCTTGCCGTTCCCTAACCCTAACCCTAGCCGGGAATAGAAATCAACCACCAGCCCTACACCTTACCTTACGCCGTACCCTACTCCTGACCCGTACGCTGGCACTGACACGTGCGTCAGCACGTAGCCTGACCCTCCCACGTTTCCGTACCCTCACCTGTGCCCTAAGCCTTGCCGTTCCCTAACCCTAACCCTAGCCCGGAATAGAAACCCACCACCAGCCCTACACTTTTCCTTACGCCGTACCCTACTCCTGACCTGTACGCTGGCACTGACCTGTGCGTCAGCACGTAGCCGGACCCTCCCACGTTTCCGTACCCTCACCTGTGCCCTAAGCCTTGTCATTCCCTAACCCTAACCCTAGCCCGGAACGCAAATCCACCACCAGCCATACACTTTATCCTACGCCGTTGCCTACTCCTGGCCCGTACGCTGGCACTGACACGTGCGTCAGCACGTAGCCCGACCCTCCCAAGTTTCCGTACCCTCACCTGTGCCCTAAGCCTTGCCGTTCCCTAACCCTAACCCTAGCCTGGAACGGAAACCAACCACGAGCCCTACAACTTACCTTACGCCGTTGCTTACTCCTGGCCCGTACGCTGGCACTGACCCGAGCGTCAGCACGTAGCCTGACCCTCCCACGTTTCCGTAACCTCACCTGTGCCCTAAGCCTTGCCGTTCCCTAACCCTAACACTAGCCCTGAACGGAAATCAACCACCAGCCCTACACTTTATCCTACGCCGTTGCCTACTCCTGGCCCGTACGCTGGCACTGACCCGTGCGTCAGCACGTAGCCCGACCCTCCCACGTTTCTGTACCCTCACCTGTGCCCTAAGCCTTGCCGTTCCCTAACCCTAACCCTAGCCCGGAATAGAAACCCACCACCAGCCCTACACCTTACCTTACGCCATACCCTACTCCTGACCCGTACGCTGGCACTGACCCGTGCGTCAGCACGTAGCCTGACCCTCCCACGTTTCCGTGCCCTCACCTGTGCCCTAAGCCTTGCCGTTCGCTAACCCTAACCCTAGCCCGGAATAGAAACCCACCACCAGCCCTACACGGTACCTTACGCCGTACCATACTCCTGACCTGTACGCTGGCACTGACCTGTGCGTCAGCACGTAGCCTGACCCTCCCACGTTTCCGTACCCTCACCTGTGCCCTAAGCCTTGTCGTTCCCTAACCCTAACCCTAGCCCCGAATGCAAATCCACCACCAGCCCTACACTTTATCCTACGCCGTTGCCTACTCCTGGCCCGTACGCTGGCACTGACCCGTGCGTCAGCACGTAGCCCGACCCTCCCACGTTTCTGTACCCTCACCTGTGCCCTAAGCCTTGCCGTTCCCTAACCTTAACCCTAGCCCGGAATAGAAACCCACCACCAGCCCTACACCTTACCTTAAGCCGTTGCCTACTCCTGGCCCGTACGCTTGCACTGACCCGTGCGTCAGCACGTAGCCCGAACCTCCCACGTTTCTGTATCCTCACCTGTGCCCTAAGCCTTGCCGTTCCCTAACCCTAACCCTAGCCCGGAATAGAAACCCACCACCAGCCCTACACCTTACCTTAAGCCGTTGCCTACTCCTGGCCCGTACGCTGGCACTGACCCGTGCGTCAGCACGTAGCCTGACCCTCCCACGTTTCCGTACCCTCACCAGTGCCCTAAGCGTTGCCGTTCCCTAACCCTAACCCTAGCCCGGAATGGAAACCCACCACCAGCCCTACACTTTATCCTACGCCGTTGCCTACTCCTGACCCGTATGCTGGCACTGACCCGTGCGTCAGCACGTAGCCCGACCCTCCCACGTTTCTGTACCCTCACCTGTGCCCTAAGCCGTGCCGTTCCCTAACCCTAACCCTAGCCCGGAATAGAAACCCACCACCAGCCCTACACCTTACCTTAAGCCGTTGCCTACTCCTGGCCCGTACGCTGGCACTGACCCGTGCGTCAGCACGTAGCCTGACCCTCCCACGTTTCCGTACCCTCACTTGTGCCCTAAGCCTTGCCGTTCCCTAACCCTAACCCTAGCCAGGAATAGAAAGCCACCACCAGCCCTACTCCTTACCTTACGCCGTACCCTACTCCTGACCCGTACGCTGGCACTGACACGTGCGTCAGCACGTAGCCTGACCCTCCCACGTTTCAGTACCCTCACCTGTGCCCTAAGCCTTGCCGTTCCCTAACCCTAACCCTAGCCCGGAATAGAAACCCACCACCAGCCCTACACTTTTCCTTACGCCGTACCCTACTCCTGACCTGTACGCTGGCACTGACCTGTGCGTCAGCACGTAGCCTGACCCTCCCACGTTTCCGTACCCTCACCTGTGCCCTAAGCCTTGTCATTCCCTAACCCTAACCCTAGCCCGGAACGCAAATCCACCACCAGCCATACACTTTATCCTACGCTGTTGCCTACTCCTGGCCCGTACGCTGGCACTGACACGTGCGTCAGCACGTAGCCCGACCCTCCCACGTTTCCGTACCCTCACCTGTGCCCTATGCCTTGCCGTTCCCTAACCCTAACCCTAGCCTGGAACGGAAACCAACCACGAGCCCTACACCTTACATTACGCCGTTGCTTACTCCTGGCCCGTACGCTGGCACTGACCGGAGCGTCAGCACGTAGCCTGACCCTCCCACGTTTCCGTAACCTCACCTGTGCCCTAAGCCTTGCCGTTCCCTAACCCTAACACTAGCCCGGAACGGAAATCAACCACCAGCCCTACACTTTAGCCTACGCCGTTGCCTACTCCTGGCCCGTACGCTGGCACTGACCCGTGCGTCAGCACGTAGCCCGACCCTCCCACGTTTCTGTACCCTCACCTGTGCCCTAAGCCTTGCCATTCCCTAACCCTAACCCTAGCCCGGAATAGAAACCCACCACCAGCCCTACACCTTACCTTACGCCATACCCTACTCCTGACCCGTACGCTGGCACTGACCCGTGCGTCAGCACGTAGCCTGACCCTCCCACGTCTCCGTGCCCTCACCTGTGCCCTAAGCCTTGCCGTTCCCTAACCCTAACCCTAGCCTGGAACGGAAACCAACCACCAGCCCTACACCTTACCCTACGCCGTTGCCTACTCCTGGCCTGTACTCTGGCACTGCCCCGTGCATCAGCACGTAGCCTTACACTCTGGCGTTTCCGTACCCTCTCCTGTGCCCTAAGCCTTGCCGTTCCCTAACCCTAACCCTAGCCCAGAACGCAAATCCACCACCAGCCTACACTTTATCCTACGCCGTTAGCTACTCCTGGCCCGTACGCTGGCACTGACCCGTGCGTCAGCACGTAGCACGAGCCTCCCACGTTTCCGTACCTTCACCTGTGCCCTAAGCCTTGCCGTTCCCTAACCCTAACCCTAGCCCGGAACGGAAACCCACCACCAGCTTGACACCTTACATTACGCCGTACCCTATTCCTGGCCCGTACGCTGGCACTGAACCGTGCGTCAGCACGTAGCCTGACCCTCCCACGTTTCCGTACCCTCACCTGTGCCCTAAGCCATGCCGTTCCCTAAACCTAACCCTAGCCCGGAACGCAAATCCACCACCAGCCGTACACATTATCCTACGCCGTTGCCTACTCCTGGCCCGTACGCTGGCACTGACACGTGCGTCAGCACGTAGCCCGACCCTCCCACGTTTCCGTACCCTCACCTGTGCCCTAAGCCTTGCCGTTCCCTAACCCTAACCCTAGCCCGGAATAGAAACCCACCACCAGCCCTACACCTTACCTTACGCCATAACCTACTCCTGACCCGTACGCTGGCACTGACCCGTGCGTCAGCACGTAGACTGACCCTCCCACGTTTCCGTACCCTCACCTGTGCCCTATGCCTTGCCGTTCCCTAACCCTAACCCTAGCCCGGAATAGAAACCCACCACCAGCCCTACACCTTACCTTACGCCGTACCCTACTCCTGACCTGTACGCTGGCACTGACCTGTGCGTCAGCACGTAGCCTGACCCTCCCACGTTTCCGTACCCTCACCTGTGCCCTAAGCCTTGCCGTTCCCTAACCCTAACCCTAGCCCCGAACGCAAATCCACCACCAGCCCTACACTTTATCCTACGCCGTTGCCTACTCCTGGCCCGTACGCTGGCACTGACCCGTGCGTCAGCACGTAGCCCGACCCTCCCACGTTTCTGTACCCTCACCTGTGCCCTAAGACTTGCTGTTCCCTAACCCTAACCCTAGCCCGGAATAGAAACCCACCACCAGCCCTACACTTTATCCTACGCCGTTGCCTACTCCTGGCCCGTACGCTGGCACTGACCCGTGCGTCAGCACGTAGCCCGACCCTCCCACGTTTCTGTACCCTCACCTGTGCCCTAAGACTTGCCGTTCCCTAACCCTAACCCTAGCCCGGAATAGAAACCCACCACCAGCCCTACACCTTACCTTAAGCCGTTGCCTACTCCTGGCCCGTACGCTGGCACTGACCCGTGCGTCAGCACGTAGCCTGACCCTCCCACGTTTCCGTACCCTCACCAGGGCCCTAAGCGTTGCCGTTCCCTAACCCTAACCCTAGCCCGGAATGGAAACCCACCACCAGCCCTACACCTTATCCTACGCCGTTGCCTACTCCTGACCCGTATGCTGGCACTGACCCGTGCGTCAGCACGTAGCCCGAACCTCCCACGTTTCTGTACCCTCACCTGTGCCCTAAGCCTTGCCGTTCCCTAACCCTAACCCTAGCCCGGAATAGAAACCCACCACCAGCCCTACACGTTACCTTAAGCCGTTGCCTACTCCTGGCCCGTACGCTGGCACTGACCCGTGCGTCAGCACGTAGAATGACCCTCCCACGTTTCCGTACCCTCACCTGTGCCCTAAGCCTTGCCGTTCCCTAACCCTAACCCTAGCCGGGAATAGAAAGCCACCACCAGCCCTACACCTTACCTTACGCCGTACCCTACTCCTGACCCGTACGCTGGCACTGACACGTGCGTCAGCACGTAGCCTGACCCTCCCACGTTTCCGTACCCTCACCTGTGCCCTAAGCCTTGCCGTTCCCTAACCCTAACCCTAGCCCGGAATAGAAACCCACCACCAGCCCTACACTTTTCCTTACGCCGTACCCTACTCCTGACCTGTACGCTGGCACTGACCTGTGCGTCAGCACGTAGCCTGACCCTCCCACGTTTCCGTACCCTCACATGTGCCCTAAGCCTTGTCATTCCCTAACCCTAACCCTAGCCCGGAACGCAAATCCACCACCAGCCATACACTTTATCCTACGCCGTTGCCTACTCCTGGCCCGTACGCTGGCACTGACACGTGCGTCAGCACGTAGCCCGACCCTCCCACGTTTCCGTACCCTCACCTGTGCCCTAAGCCTTGCCCTTCCCTAACCCTAACCCTAGCCCCGAATAGAAACCCACCACCAGCCCTACACCTTACCTTACGCCATAACCTACTCCTGACGCGTACGCTGGCACTGACCCGTGCGTCAGCACGTAGACTGACCCTCCCACGTTTCCGTACCCTCACCTGTGCCCTATACCTTGCCGTTCCCTAACCCTAACCCTAGCCCGGAATAGAAACCCACCACCAGCCCTACACCTTACCTTACGCCGTACCCTACTCCTGACCTGTACGCTGGCACTGACCTGTGCGTCAGCACGTAGCCTGACCCTCCCACGTTTCCGTACCCTCACCTGTGCCCTAAGCCTTGCCGTTCCCTAACCCTAACCCTAGCCCGGAATGGAAACCCACCACCAGCCCTACACTTTATCCTACGCCGTTGCCTACTCCTGGCCCGTACGCTGGCACTGACCCGTGCGTCAGCACGTAGCCCGACCCTCCCACGTTTCTGTACCCTCACCTGTGCCCTAAGCCTTGCCGTTCCCTAACCCTAACCCTAGCCCGGAATAGAAACCCACCACCAGCCCTACACTTTATCCTACGCTGTTGCCTACTCCTGGCCCGTACGCTGGCACTGACCCGTGCATCAGCACGTAGCCCGACCCTCCCACGTTTCTGTACACTCACCTGTGCCCTAAGCCTTGCCGTTCCCTAACCCTAACCCTAGTCCGGAATAGAAACCCACCACCAGCCCTACACCTTACCTTAAGCCGTTGCCTACTCCTGGCCCGTACGCTGGCACTGACCCGTGCGTCAGCACGTAGCCTGACCCTCCCACGTTTCCGTACCCTCACCAGTGCCCTAAGCGTTGCCGTTCCCTAACCCTAACCCTAGCCCGGAATGGAAACCCACCACCAGCCCTACACTTTATCCTACGCCGTTGCCTACTCCTGACCCGTATGCTGGCACTGACCCGTGCGTCAGCACGTAGCCCGACCCTCCCACGTTTCTGTACCCTCACCTGTGCCCTAAGCCTTGCCGTTCCCTAACCCTAACCCTAGCCCGGAATAGAAACCCACCACCAGCCCTACACCTTACCTTAAGCCGTTGCCTACTCCTGGCCCGTATGCTGGCACTGACCCGTGCGTCAGCACGTAGCCTGACCCTCCCACGTTTCCGTACCCTCACCTGTGCCCTAAGCGTTGCCGTTCCCTAACCCTAACCCTAGCCCGGAATGGAAACCCACCACCAGCCCTACACTTTATCCTACGTCGTTGCCTACTCCTGACCCGTATGCTGGCACTGACCCGTGCGTCAGCACGTAGCCCGACCCTCCCACGTTTCTGTACCCTCACCTGTGCCCTAAGCCTTGCCGTTCCCTAACCCTAACCCTAGCCCGGAATAGAAACCCACCACCAGCCCTACACCCTACCTTAAGCCGTTGCCTACTCCTGGCCCGTACGCTGGCACTGACCCCTGCGTCAGCACGTAGCCTGACCCTCCCACGTTTCCGTACTCTCACCTGTGCCCTAAGCCTTGCCGTTCCCTAACCCTAACCCTAGCCCGGAATAGAAACCCACCACCAGCCCTACACCTTACCTTACGCCGTACCCTACTCCTGACCCGTACGCTGGCTCTGACACGTGCGTCAGCACGTAGCCTGACCCTCCCACGTTTCCGTACCCTCACCTGTGCCGTAAGACTTGCCGTTCCCTAACCCTAACCCTAGCCCGGAATAGAAACCCACCACCAGCCCTACACTTTTCCTTACGCCGTACCCTACTCCTGACCTGTACGCTGGCACTGAGCTGTGCGTAAGCACGTAGCCTGACCCTGCCACGTTTCCGTACCCTCACCTGTGCCCTAAGCCTTGCCGTTCCCTAACCCTAACCCTAGCCCGGAACGCAAATCCACCACCAGCCCTACACTTTATCCTACGCCGTTGCCTACTCCTGGCCCGTACGCTGGCACTGACCCGTGCGTCAGCACGTAGCCCGACCCTCCCACGTTTCCGTACCCTCACCTGTGCCCTAAGCCTTGCCGTTCCCTAACACTAACCCTAGCCTGGAACGGAAACCAACCACCAGCCCTACACCTTACCTTACTCCGTTGCTTACTCCTGGCCCGTACGCTGGCACTGACCCGTGCGTCAGCACGTAGCCTGACCCTCCCACGTTTCCGTAACCTCACCTGTGCCCTAAGCCTTGCCGTTCCCTAACCCTAACACTAGCCCAGAACGGAAATCAACCACCAGCCCTACACTTTATCCTACGCCGTTGCATACTCCTGGCCCGTACGCTGGCACTGACCCGTGTGTCAGCACGTAGCCCGACCCTCCCACGTTTCTGTACCCTCACCTGTGCCTTAATCCTTGCCGTTCCCTAACCCTAACCCTAGCCCGCAATAGAAACCCACCACCAGCCCTACACCTTACCTTACGCCATACCCTACTCCTGACCCGTACGCTGGCACTGACCCGTGCGTCAGCACGTAGCCTGACCCTCCCACGTTTCCGTGCCCTCACCTGTGCCCTAAGCCTTGCGGTTCCCTAACCCTAACCCTAGCCCGGAATAGAAACCCACCACCAGCCCTACACGTTACCTTATGCCGTACCATATTCCTGACCTGTACGCTGGCACTGACCTGTGCGTCAGCACGTAGCCTGACCCTCCCACGTTTCCGTACCCTCACCTGTGCCCTAAGCCTTGCCGTTCCCTAACCCTAACCCTAGCCCCGAACGCAAATCCACCACCAGCCCTACACTTTATCCTACGCCGTTGCCTACTCCTGGCCCGTACGCTGGCACTGACCCGTGCGTCAGCACGTAGCCCGACCCTCCCACGTTTCCGTACCCTCACCTGTGCCCTAAGCCTTGCCGTTCCCTAACCCTAACCCTAGCCTGGAACGCAAATCCACCACTAGCCCTACACTTTATCCTACGCCGTTGCCTACTCCTGGCCCGTACGCTGGCACTGGCCCGTGCGTCAGCACGTAGCCCGACCCTCCCACGTTTCCGTACCCTCACCTGTGCCCTAAGCCTTGCCGTTCCCTAACACTAACCCTAGCCTGGAACGGAAACCAACCACCAGCCCTACACCTTACCTTACTCCGTTGCTTACTCCTGGCCCGTACGCTGGCACTGACCCGTGCGTCAGCACGTAGCCTGACCCTCCCACGTTTCCGTAACCTCACCTGTGCCCTAAGCCTTGCCGTTCCCTAACCCTAACACTAGCCCAGAACGGAAATCAACCACCAGCCCTACACTTTATCCTACGCCGTTGCATACTCCTGGCCCGTACGCTGGCACTGACCCATGTGTCAGCACGTAGCCCGACCCTCCCACGTTTCTGTACCCTCACCTGTGCCTTAATCCTTGCCGTTCCCTAACCCTAACCCTAGCCCGCAATAGAAACCCACCACCAGCCCTACACCTTACCTTACGCCATACCCTACTCCTGACCCGTACGCTGGCACTGACCCGTGCGTCAGCACGTAGCCTGACCCTCCCACGTTTCCGTGCCCTCACCTGTGCCCTAAGCCTTGCGGTTCCCTAACCCTAACCCTAGCCCGGAATAGAAACCCACCACCAGCCCTACACGTTACCTTATGCCGTACCATATTCCTGACCTGTACGCTGGCACTGACCTGTGCGTCAGCACGTAGCCTGACCCTCCCACGTTTCCGTACCCTCACCTGTGCCCTAAGCCTTGCCGTTCCCTAACCCTAACCCTAGCCCCGAACGCAAATCCACCACCAGCCCTACACTTTATCCTACGCCGTTGCCTACTCCTGGCCCGTACGCTGGCACTGACCCGTGCGTCAGCACGTAGCCCGACCCTCCCACGTTTCCGTACCCTCACCTGTGCCCTAAGCCTTGCCGTTCCCTAACCCTAACCCTAGCCTGGAACGCAAATCCACCACTAGCCCTACACTTTATCCTACGCCGTTGCCTACTCCTGGCCCGTACGCTGGCACTGACCCGTGCGTCAGCACGTAGCCCGACCCTCCCACGTTTCCGTACCCTCACATGTGCCCTAAGCCTTGCCGTTCCCTAACCCTAACCCTAGCCTGGAACGTAAACCAACCACCAGCCCTACACCTTACCTTACGCCGTTGCCTACTCCTGGCACGTATGCTGGCACTGACCCGTGCGTCAGCACGTAGCCTGAACCTCCCACGTTTCCGTACCCTCACCTGTGCCCTAAGCCTTGCCTTTCCCTAACGCTAACCCTAGCCCGGAATGAAAACCCACCACCAGCCCTACACCTTACCCTACGCCGTTGCCTAGTCCTGGCCTGTACTCTGGCACTGACCCGTGCATCAGCACGTAGCCTTACCCTCCCGCGTTTCCGTACCCTGACCTGTGCCCTAAGCCTTGCCGTTCCCTAACCCTAACCCTAGCCCAGAACGCAAATCCACCACCAGCCGTACACTTTATCCTACACCGTTGCCTACTCCTGGCCCGTACGCTGGCACTGACCCGTGTGTCTGTTCGTAGCCCGACCCTCCCACGTTTCCATACCCTCACCTGTGCCCTAAGCCTTGCCGATCCCTAACCCTAACCCTATCCCGGAACGGAAATCAACCACAAGCCCTACAGCTTACCTTACGCCGTTGCCCACTCCTGGCCCGAACGCTGGCACGGACCCGTGAATCAGCACGTAGCCCGACCCTCCCACGTTTCCGTACCCTCCCCTGTGCCCTAAGCCTTGCCGTTCCCTAACCCTAACCCTAGCCTGGAACGGAAACCAACCACCAGCCCTACACCTTACCCTATGCCGTTGCCTACTCCTGGCCTGTACTCTGGCACTGACCCGTTCAGCAGCACGTAGCCTTACCCTCCCGCGTTTCCGTACCCTGACCTGTGCCCTAAGCCTTGCCGTTCCCTAACCCTAACCCTAGCCCGGAATAGAAACCCACCTCCAGCCCTACACCTTACCTTACGCCGTACCCTACTCCTGACCCGTACGCTGGCAGTGACCCGTGCGTCAGCACGTAGCCTGACCCTCCCACGTTTCCGTGCCCTCAGCTGTGCCCTAAGCCTTGCCGTTCCCTAACCCTAACCCTAGCCCGGAATGGAAACCCACCACCAGCCCTACACCTTACCTTACGCCGTACCCTATTCCTGGCCCGTACGCTGGCACTGAACCGTGCGTCAGCACGTAGCCTGACCCTCCCACGTTTCCGTACCCTCACTTGTGCCCTAAGCCTTGCCGTTCCCTAACCCTAACCCTAGCCCGGAATAGAAACCCACCACCAGCCCTACACCTTACCTTACGCCGTACCCTACTCCTGACCCGTACGCTGGCACTGAACCGTTCGTCTTCACGTAGCCTGACCCTCCCACGCTTCCGTACCCTCACCTGTGCCCTAAGCCTTGCCGTTCCCTAACCCTAACCCTAGCCCGGAACGCAAATCCACCACCAGCCCTACACTTTATCCTACGCCGTTGCCTACTCCTGGCCAGTACGCTGGCACTGACCCGTGCGTCAGCACGTAGCCCGACCCTCCCACGTTTCCGTACCCTCACCTGTGCCCTAAGCCTTGCCGTTCCCTAACACTAACCCTAGCCTGGAACGGAAAACAACCACCAGCCCTACACCTTACCTTACGCCGTTGCCTACACCTGGCCCGTACGCTGGCACTGACCCGTGCGTCAGCACGTAGCCTGACCCTCCCACGTTTCCGTACCCTCACCTGTGCCCTAAGCCTTGCCGTTCCCTAACCCTAACCCTAGCCCGGAATGGAAACCCACCACCAGCCCTACACCTTACCCTACGCCGTTGCCTACTCCTGGCCTGTACTCTGGCACTGCCCCGTGCATCAGCACGTAGCCTTACACTCTGGCGTTTCCGTACCCTCTCCTGTGCCCTAAGCCTTGCCGTTCCCTAACCCTAACCCTAGCCCAGAACGCAAATCCACCACCAGCCTACACTTTATCCTACGCCGTTGCCTACTCCTGGCCCGTACGCTGGCACTGACCCGTGCGTCAGCACGTAGCACGAGCCTCCCACGTTTCCGTACCTTCACCTGTGCCCTAAGCCTTGCCGGTTCCTAACCCTAACCCTAGCCCGGAACGGAAACCCACCACCAGCCTGACACCTTACATTACGCCGTACCCTATTCCTGGCCCGTACGCTGGCACTGAACCGTGCGTCAGCACGTAGCCTGACCCTCCCACGTTTCCGTACCCTCAGCTGTGCCCTAAGCCATGCCGTTCCCTAACCCTAACCCTAGCCCGGAACGCAAATCCACCACCAGCCCTACACTTTATCCTACGCCGTTGCCTACTCCTGGCCCGTACGCTGGCACTGACCCGTGCGTCAGCACGTAGCCCGACCCTCCCACGTTTCCGTACCCTCACCTGTGCGCTAAGCCTTGCCGTTCCCTAACCCTAACCCTAGCCCGGAATAGAAACCCACCACCAGCCCTACACCTTACCTTACGCCGTACCCTACTCCTGACCCGTACGCTGGCACTGACCCGTGCGTCAGCACGTAGCCTGACCCTCCCACGTTTCCGTGCCCTCAGCTGTGCCCTAAGCCTTGCCGTTCCCTAACCCTAACCCTAGCCGGGAATAGAAAGCCACCACCAGCCCTACACCTTACCTTACGCCGTACCCTACTCCTGACCCGTACGCTGGCACTGACACGTGCGTCAGCACATAGCCTGACCCTCCCACGTTTCCGTACCCTCACCTGTGCCCTAAGCCTTGCCGTTCCCTAACCCTAACCCTAGCCCGGAATAGAAACCCACCACCAGCCCTACACTTTTCCTTACGCCGTACCCTACTCCTGACCTGTACGCTGGCACTGACCTGTGCGTCAGCACGTAGCCTGACCCTCCCACGTTTCCGTACCCTCACCTGTGCCCTAAGCCTTGTCATTCCCTAACCCTAACCCTAGCCCGGAACGCAAATCCACCACCAGCCATACACTTTATCCTACGCCGTTGCCTACTCCTGGCCCGTACGCTGGCACTGACCCGTGCGTCAGCACGTAGCCCGACCCTCCCACGTTTCCGTACCCTCACCTGTGCCCTAAGCCTTGCCGTTCCCTAACCCTAAACCTAGCCCGGAATAGAAACCCACCACCAGCCCTACACATTACCTTACGCCATAACCTACTCCTGACCCGTACGCTGGCACTGACCCGTGCGTCAGCACGTAGACTGACCCTCCCACGTTTCCGTACCCTCACCTGTGCCCTATGCCTTGCCGTTCCCTAACCCTAACCCTAGCCCGGAATAGAAACCCACCACCAGCCCTACACCTTACCTTACGCCGTACCCTACTCCTGACCTGTACGCTGGCACTGACCGGTGCGTCAGCACGTAGCCTGACCCTCCCACGTTTCCGTACCCTCACCTGTGCCCTAAGCCTTGCCGTTCCCTAACCCTAACCCTAGCCCCGAACGCAAATCCACCACCAGCCCTACACTTTATCCTACGCCGTTGCCTACTCCTGGCCCGTACGCTGGCACTGACCCGTGCGTCAGCACGTAGGCCGACCCTCCCACGTTTCTGTACCCTCACCTGTGCCCTAAGCCTTGCCGTTCCCAAACCCTAACCCTAGCCCGGAATAGAAACCCACCACCAGCCCTACACTTTATCCTACGCCGTTGCCTACTCCTGGCCCGTACGCTGGCACTGACCCGTGCGTCAGCACGTAGCTCGACCCTCCCACGTTTCTGTACCCTCACCTGTGCCCTAAGCCTTGCCGTTCCCTAAACCTAACCCTAGCCCGGAATAGAAACCCACCACCAGCCCTACACCTTACCTTAAGCCGTTGCCTACTCCTGGCCCGTACGCTGGCACTGACCCGTGCGTCAGCACGTAGCCTGACCCTCCCACGTTTCCGTACCCTCACCAGTGCCCTAAGCGTTGCCGTTCCCTAACCCTAACCCTAGCCCGGAATGGAAACCCACCACCAGCCCTACACTTTATCCTACGCCGTTGCCTACTCCTGACCCGTATGCTGGCACTGACCCGTGCGTCAGCACGTAGCCCGACCCTCCCACGTTTCCGTACCCTCACCTGTGCCCTAAGCCTTGCCGTTCCCTAACCCTAACCCTAGCCCGGAATAGAAACCCACCACCAGCCCTAAACCTTACCTTAAGCCGTTGCCTACTCCTGGCCCGTACGCTGGCACTGACCCGTGCGTCAGCACGTAGCCTGACCCTCCCACGTTTCCGTACCCTCACCTGTGCCCTAAGCCTTGCCGTTCCCTAACCCTAACCCTAGCCGGGAATAGAAAGCCACCACCAGCCCTACAACTTACCTTACGCCGTACCCTACTCCTGACCCGTACGCTGGCACTGACACGTGCGTCAGCACGTAGCCTGACCCTCCCACGTTTCCGTACCCTCACCTGTGCCCTAAGCCTTGCCGTTCCCTAACCCTAACCCTAGCCCGGAATAGAAACCCACCACCAGCCCTACACTTTTCCTTACGCCGTACCCTACTCCTGACCTGTACGCTGGCACTGACCTGTGCGTCAGCACGTAGCCTGACCCTCCCACGTTTCCGTACCCTCACCTGTGCCCTAAGCCTTGTCATTCCCTAACCCTAACCCTAGCCCGGAACGCAAATCCACCACCAGCCATACACTTTATCCTACGCCGTTGCCTACTCCTGGCCCGTATGCTGGCACTGACACGTGCGTCAGCACGTAGCCCGACCCTCCCACGTTTCCGTACCCTCACCTGTGCCCTAAGCCTTGTCATTCCCTAACCCTAACCCTAGCCCGGAACGAAAATCCACCACCAGCCATACACTTTATCCTACGCCGTTGCCTACTCCTGGTCCGTATGATGGCACTGACACGTGCGTCAGCACGTAGCCTGACCCTCCCACGTTTCCGTACCCTCACCTGTGCCCTAAGCCTTGTCATTCCCTAACCCTAACCCTAGCCCGGAACGCAAATCCACCACCAGCCATACACTTTATCCTACGCCGTTGCCTACTCCTGGCCCATATGCTGGCACTGACACGTGCGTCAGCACGTAGCCTGACCCTCCCACGTTTCCGTACCCTCACCTGTGCCCTAAGCCTTGTCATTCCCTAACCCTAACCCTAGCCCGGAACGCAAATCCACCACCAGCCTTACACTTTATCCTACGCCGTTGCCTACTCCTGGCCCGTATGCTGGCACTGACACGTGCGTCAGCACGTAGCCTGACCCTCCCACGTTTCCGTACCCTCACCTGTGCCCTAAGCCTTGTCATTCCCTAACCCTAACCCTAGCCCGGAACGCAAATCCACCACCAGCCATACACTTTATCCTACGCCGTTGCTTACTCCTGGCCCGTACGCTGGCACTGACCCGAGCGTCAGCACGTAGCCTGACCCTCCCACGTTTCCGTAACCTCACCTGTGCCCTAAGCCTTGCCGTTCCCTAACCCTAACACTAGCCCGGAACGGAAATCAACCACCAGCCCTACACTTTATCCTACGCCGTTGCCTACTCCTGGCCCATACGCTGGCACTGACCCGTGCGTCAGCACGTAGCCCGACCCTCCCACGTTTCTGTACCCTCACCTGTGCCCTAAGCCTTGCCGTTCCCTAACCCTAACCCTAGCCCGGAATAGAAACCCACCACCAGCCCTACACCTTACCTTACGCCATACCCTACTCCTGACCCGTACGCTGGCACTGACCCGTGCGTCAGCACGTAGCCTGACCCTCCCACGTTTCCGTGCCCTCACCTGTGCCCTAAGCCTTGCCGTTCGCTAACCCTAACCCTAGCCCGGAATAGAAACCCACCAACAGCCCTACACGGTACCTTACGCCGTACCATACTCCTGACCTGTACGCTGGCACTGACCTGTGCGTCAGCACGTAGCCTGACCCTCCCACGTTTCCGTACCCTCACCTGAGCCCTAAGCCTTGCCGTTCCCTAACCCTAACCCTAGCCCCGAATGCAAATCCACCACCAGCCCTACACTTTATCCTACTCCGTTGCCTACTCCTGGCCCGTACGCTGGCACTGACCCGTGCGTCAGCACGTAGCCCGACCCTCCCACGTTTCTGTACCCTCACCTGTGCCCTAAGCCTTGCCGTTCCCTAACCCTAACCCTAGCCCGGAATAGAAACCCACCACCAGCCCTACACCTTACCTTAAGCCGTTGCCTACTCCTGGCCCGTACGCTGGCACTGAACCGTGCGTCAGCACGTAGCCCGAACCTACCACGTTTCTGTACCCTCACCTGTGCCCTAAGCCTTGCGGTTCCCTAACCCTAACCCTAGCCCGGAATAGAAACCCACCACCAGCCCTACACCTTACCTTAAGCCGTTGCCTACTCCTGGCCCGTACGCTGGCACTGACCCGTGCGTCAGCACGTAGCCTGACCCTCCCACGTTTCCGTACCCTCACCTGTGCCCTAAGCGTTGCCGTTCCCTAACCCTAACCCTAGCCCGGAATGGAAACCCACCACCAGCCCTACACTTTATCCTACGCCGTTGCCTACTCCTGGCCCGTATGCTGGCACTAACCCGTGCGTTAGCACGGGGCCCGACCCTCCCACGTTTCCGTACCCTCTCCTTTGCCTTAAGCCTTGCCGTTCCCTAACCCTAACCCTAGCCTGGAACGGAGATCAACCACAAGCCCTACACCTTACCTTACGCCGTACCCTACTCCTGGCCCGTACGTTGGCACTGACCAGTGCGTCAGCACGTAGCCTGACCCTCCCACGTTTCCGTACCCTCAGCTGTGCCCTAAGCCTTGCCGTTCCCTAACCCTAACCCTAGCCCGGAATGGAAACCCACCACCAGCCCTACACCTTACCTTACGCCGTACCCTATTCCTGGCCCGTACGCTGGCACTGAACCGTGCGTCAGCACGTAGCCTGACCCTCCCACGTTTCCGTACCCTCAGCTGTGCCCTAAGCCTTGCCGTTCCCTAACCCTAACCCTAGCCCGGAATGGAAACCCACCACCAGCCCTACACCTTACCATACGCCGTTGCCTACTCCTGGCCTGTACTCTGGCACTGCCCCGTGCATCAGCACGTAGCCTTACACTCTGGCGTTTCCGTACCCTCTCCTGTGCCCTAAGCCTTGCCGTTCCCTAACCCTAACCCTAGTTCAGAACGCAAATCCACCACGAGCCTACACTTTATCCTACGCCGTTGCCTACTCCTGGCCCGTACGCTGGCACTGACCCGTGCGTCAGCACGTAGCACGAGCCTCCCACGTTTCCGTACCTTCACCTGTGCCCTAAGCCTTGCCGGTTCCTAACCCTAACCCTAGCCCGGAACGGAAACCCACCACCAGCCTGACACCTTACATTACGCCGTACCCTATTCCTGGCCCGTACGCTGGCACTGAACCGTGCGTCAGCACGTAGCCTGACCCTCCCACGTTTCCGTACCCTCACCTGTGCCCTAAGCCATGCCGTTCCCTAACCCTAACCCTAGCCCGGAACGCAAATCCACCACCAGCCCTACACTTTATCCTACGCCGTTGCCTACTCCTGGCCCGTACGCTGGCACTGACCCGTGCGTCAGCACGTAGCCCGACCCTCCCACGTTTCCGTACCCTCACCTGTGCCCTAAGCCTTGCCGTTCCCTAACGCTAACCCTAGCCCGGAATAGAAACCCACCACCAGCCCTAAACCTTACCTTACGCCGTACCCTACTCCTGACCCGTACGCTGGCACTGACCCGTGCGTCAGCACGTAGCCTGACCCTCCCACGTTTCCGTGCCCTCAGCTGTGCCCTAAGCCTTGCCGTTCCCTAACCCTAACCCTAGCCGGGAATAGAAAGCCACCACCAGCCCTACACCTTACCTTACGCCGTACCCTACTCCTGACCCGTACGCTGGCACTGACACGTGCGTCAGCACGTAGCCTGACCCTCCCACGTTTCCGTACCCTCACCTGTGCCCTAAGCCTTGCCGTTCCCTAACCCTAACCCTAGCCCGGAATAGAAACCCACCACCAGCCCTACACTTTTCCTTACGCCGTACCCTACTCCTGACCTGTACGCTGGCACTGACCTGTGCGTCAGCACGTAGCCTGACCCTCCCACGTTTCCGTACCCTCACCTGTGCCCTAAGCCTTGTCATTCCCTAACCCTAACCCTAGCCCTGAACGCAAATCCACCACCAGCCATACACTTTATCCTACGCCGTTGCCTACTCCTGGCCCGTACGCTGGCACTGACCCGTGCGTCAGCACGTAGCCCGACCCTCCCACGTTTCCGTACCCTCACCTGTGCCCTAAGCCTTACCGTTCCCTAACCCTAAACCTAGCCCGGAATAGAAACCCACCACCAGCCCTACACCATACCTTACGCCATAACTAACTCCTGACCCGTACGCTGGCACTGACCCGTGCATCAGCACGTAGACTGACCCTCCCACTTTTCCGTACCCTCACCTGTGCCCAATGCCTTGCCGTTCCCTAACCCTAACCCTAGCCCGGAATAGAAACCCACCACCAGCCCTACACCTTACCTTACGCCGTACCCTACTCCTGACCTGTACGCTGGCACTGACCGGTGCGTCAGCACGTAGCCTGACCCTCCCACGTTTCCGTACCCTCACCTCGGCCCTAAGCCTTGCCGTTCCCTAACCCTAACCCTAGCCCCGAACGCAAATCCACCACCAGCCCTACACTTTATCCTACGCCGTTGCCTACTCCTGGCCCGTACGCTGGCACTGACCCGTGCGTCAGCACGTAGGCCGACCCTCCCACGTTTCTGTACCCTCACCTGTGCCCTAAGCCTTGCCGTTCCCAAACCTTAACCCTAGCCCGGAATAGAAACCCACCACCAGCCCTACACTTTATCCTACACCGTTGCCTACTCCTGGCCCGTACGCTGGCACTGACCCGTGCGTCAGCACGTAGCCCGACCCTCCCACGTTTCTGTACCCTCACCTGTGCCCTAAGCCTTGCCGTTCCCTAACCCTAACCCTAGCCCGGAATAGAAACCCACCACCAGCCCTACACCTTACCTTAAGCCGTTGCCTACTCCTGGCCCGTACGCTGGCACTGACCCGTGCGTCAGCACGTAGCCTGACCCTCCCACGTTTCCGTACCCTCACCAGTGCCCTAAGCGTTGCCGTTCCCTAACCCTAACCCTAGCCCGGAATGGAAACACACCACCAGCCCTACACTTTATCCTACGCCGTTGCCTACTCCTGACCCGTATGCTGGCACTGAACCGTGCGTCAGCACGTAGCCCGACCCTCCCACGTTTCTGTACCCTCACCTGTGCCCTAAGCCTTGCCGTTCCCTAACCCTAACCCTAGCCCGGAATAGAAACCCACCACCAGCCCTACACCTTACCTTAAGCCGTTGCCTACTCCTGGCCCGTACGCTGGCACTGACCCGTGCGTCAGCACGTAGCCTGACCCTCCCACGTTTCCGTACCCTCACCTGTGCCCTAAGCCTTGCCGTTCCCTAACCCTAACCCTAGCCGGGAATAGAAAGCCACCACCAGCCCTACACCTTACCTTACGCCGTACCCTACTCCTGACCCGTACGCTGGCACTGACACGTGCGTCAGCACCTAGCCTGACACTCCCACGTTTCCGTACCCTCACCTGTGCCCTAAGCCTTGCCGTTCCCTAACCCTAACCCTAGCCCGGAATAGAAACCCACCACCAGCCCTACACTTTTCCTTACGCCGTACCCTACTCCTGACCTGTACGCTGGCACTGACCTGTGCGTCAGCACGTAGCCTGACCCTCCCACGTTTCCGTACCCTCACCTGTGCCCTAAGCCTTGTCATTCCCTAACCCTAACCCTAGCCCGGAACGCAAATCCACCACCAGCCATACACTTTATCCTACGCCGTTGCCTACTCCTGGCCCGTACGCTGGCACTGACACGTGCGTCAGCACGTAGCCCGACCCTCCCACGTTTCCGTACCCTCACCTGTGCCCTAAGCCTTGTCATTCCCTAACCCTAACCCTACCCCGGAACGCAAATCCACCACCAGCCATACACTTTATCCTACGCCGTTGCCTACTCCTGGCCCGTATGCTGGCACTGACACGTGCGTCAGCACGTAGCCTGACCCTCCCACGTTTCCGTACCCTCACCTGTGCCCTAAGCCTTGTCATTCCCTAACCCTAACCCTAGCCCGGAACGCAAATCCACCACCAGCCATACACTTTATCCTACGCCGTTGCTTACTCCTGGCCCGTACGCTGGCACTGACCCGAGCGTCAGCACGTAGCCTGACCCTCCCACGTTTCCGTAACCTCACCTGTGCCCTAAGCCTTGCCGTTCCCTAACCCTAACACTACCCCGGAACGGAAATCAACCACCAGCCCTACACTTTATCCTACGCCGTTGCCTACTCCTGGCCCGTACGCTGGCACTGACCCGTGCGTCAGCACGTAGCCCGACCCTCCCACGTTTCTGTACCCTCACCTGTGCCCTAAGCCTTGCCGTTCCCTAACCCTAACCCTAGCCCGGAATAGAAACCCACCACCAGCCCTACACCTTACCGTACGCCATACCCTACTCCTGACCCGTACGCTGGCACTGACCCGTGCGTCAGCACGTAGCCTGACCCTCCCACGTTTCCGTGCCCTCACCTGTGCCCTAAGCCTTGCCGTTCGCTAACCCTAACCCTAGCCCGGAATAGAAACCCACCAACAGCCCTACACGGTACCTTACGCCGTACCATACTCCTGACCTGTACGCTGGCACTGACCTGTGCGTCAGCACGTAGCCTGACCCTCCCACGTTTCCGTACCCTCACCTGAGCCCTAAGCCTTGCCGTTCCCTAACCCTAACCCTAGCCCCGAATGCAAATCCACCACCAGCCCTACACTTTATCCTACGCCGTTGCCTACTCCTGGCCCGTACGCTGGCACTGACCCGTGCGTCAGCACGTAGCCCGACCCTCCCACGTTTCTGTACCCTCACCTGTGCCCTAAGCCTTGCCGTTCCCTAACCCTAACCCTAGCCCGGAATAGAAACCCACCACCAGCCCTACACCTTACCTTAAGCCGTTGCCAACTCCTGGCCCGTACGCTGGCACTGACCCGTGCGTCAGCACGTAGCCCGAACCTACCACGTTTCTGTACCCTCACCTGTGCCCTAAGCCTTGCGGTTCCCTAACCCTAACCCTAGCCCGGAATAGAAACCCACCACCAGCCCTACACCTTACCTTAAGCCGTTGCCTACTCCTGGCCCGTACGCTGGCACTGACCCGTGCGTCAGCACGTAGCCTGACCCTCCCACGTTTCCGTACCCTCACCTGTGCCCTAAGCGTTGCCGTTCCCTAACCCTAACCCTAGCCCGGAATGGAAACCCACCACCAGCCCTACACTTTATCCTACGCCGTTGCCTACTCGTGGCCCGTATGCTGGCACTAACCCGTGCGTTAGCACGGGGCCCGACCCTCCCACGTTTCCGTACCCTCTCCTTTGCCTTAAGCCTTGCCGTTCCCTAACCCTAACCCTAGCCTGGAACGGAAATCAACCACAAGCCCTACACCTTACCTTACGCCGTACCCTACTCCTGGCCCGTACGTTGGCACTGACCAGTGCGTCAGCACGTAGCCTGACCCTCCCACGTTTCCGTACCCTCAGCTGTGCCCTAAGCCTTGCCGTTCCCTAACCCTAACCCTAGCCCGGAATGGAAACCCACCACCAGCCCTACACCTTACCTTACGCCGTACCCTATTCCTGGCCCGTACGCTGGCACTGAACCGTGCGTCAGCACGTAGCCTGACCCTCCCACGTTTCCGTACCCTCAGCTGTGCCCTAAGCCTTGCCGTTCCCTAACCCTAACCCTAGCCCGGAATAGAAACCCACCACCAGCCCTACACCTTACCTTACGCCGTACCCTACTCCTGACCCGTACGCTGGCACTGAACCGTTCGTCTTCACGTAGCCTGACCCTCCCACGCTTCCGTACCCTCACCTGTGCCCTAAGCCTTGCCGTTCCCTAACCCTAACCCTAGCCCGGAACGCAAATCCACCACCAGCCCTACACTTTATCCTACGCCGTTGCCTACTCCTGGCCAGTACGCTGGCACTGACCCGTGCGTCAGCACGTAGCCCGACCCTCCCACGTTTCCGTACCCTCACCTGTGCCCTAAGCCTTGCCGTTCCCTAACACTAACCCTAGCCTGGAACGGAAAACAACCACCAGCCCTACACCTTACCTTACGCCGTTGCCTACACCTGGCCCGTACGCTGGCACTGACCCATGCGTCAGCACGTAGCCTGACCCTCCCACGTTTCCGTACCCTCACCTGTGCCCTAAGCCTTGCCGTTCCCTAACCCTAACCCTAGCCCGGAATGGAAACCCACCACCAGCCCTACACCTTACCCTACGCCGTTGCCTACTCCTGGCCTGTACTCTGGCACTGCCCCGTGCATCAGCACGTAGCCTTACACTCTGGCGTTTCCGTACCCTCTCCTGTGCCCTAAGCCTTGCCGTTCCCTAACCCTAACCCTAGCCCAGAACGCAAATCCACCACCAGCCTACACTTTATCCTACGCCGTTGCCTACTCCTGGCCCGTACGCTGGCACTGACCCGTGCGTCAGCACGTAGCACGAGCCTCCCACGTTTCCGTACCTTCACCTGTGCCCTAAGCCTTGCCGGTTCCTAACCCTAACCCTAGCCCGGAACGGAAACCCACCACCAGCCTGACACCTTACATTACGCCGTACCCTATTCCTGGCCCGTACGCTGGCACTGAACCGTGCGTCAGCACGTAGCCTGACCCTCCCACGTTTCCGTACCCTCAGCTGTGCCCTAAGCCATGCCGTTCCCTAACCCTAACCCTAGCCCGGAACGCAAATCCACCACCAGCCCTACACTTTATCCTACGCCGTTGCCTACTCCTGGCCCGTACGCTGGCACTGACCCGTGCGTCAGCACGTAGCCCGACCCTCCCACGTTTCCGTACCCTCACCTGTGCGCTAAGCCTTGCCGTTCCCTAACCCTAACCCTAGCCCGGAATAGAAACCCACCACCAGCCCTACACCTTACCTTACGCCGTACCCTACTCCTGACCCGTACGCTGGCACTGACCCGTGCGTCAGCACGTAGCCTGACCCTCCCACGTTTCCGTGCCCTCAGCTGTGCCCTAAGCCTTGCCGTTCCCTAACCCTAACCCTAGCCGGGAATAGAAAGCCACCACCAGCCCTACACCTTACCTTACGCCGTACCCTACTCCTGACCCGTACGCTGGCACTGACACGTGCGTCAGCACGTAGCCTGACCCTCCCACGTTTCCGTACCCTCACCTGTGCCCTAAGCCTTGCCGTTCCCTAACCCTAACCCTAGCCCGGAATAGAAACCCACCACCAGCCCTACACTTTTCCTTACGCCGTACCCTACTCCTGACCTGTACGCTGGCACTGACCTGTGCGTCAGCACGTAGCCTGACCCTCCCACGTTTCCGTACCCTCACCTGTGCCCTAAGCCTTGTCATTCCCTAACCCTAACCCTAGCCCGGAACGCAAATCCACCACCAGCCATACACTTTATCCTACGCCGTTGCCTACTCCTGGCCCGTACGCTGGCACTGACCCGTGCGTCAGCACGTAGCCCGACCCTCCCACGTTTCCGTACCCTCACCTGTGCCCTAAGCCTTGCCGTTCCCTAACCCTAAACCTAGCCCGGAATAGAAACCCACCACCAGCCCTACACATTACCTTACGCCATAACCTACTCCTGACCCGTACGCTGGCACTGACCCGTGCGTCAGCACGTAGACTGACCCTCCCACGTTTCCGTACCCTCACCTGTGCCCTATGCCTTGCCGTTCCCTAACCCTAACCCTAGCCCGGAATAGAAACCCACCACCAGCCCTACACCTTACCTTACGCCGTACCCTACTCCTGACCTGTACGCTGGCACTGACCGGTGCGTCAGCACGTAGCCTGACCCTCCCACGTTTCCGTACCCTCACCTGTGCCCTAAGCCTTGCCGTTCCCTAACCCTAACCCTAGCCCCGAACGCAAATCCACCACCAGCCCTACACTTTATCCTACGCCGTTGCCTACTCCTGGCCCGTACGCTGGCACTGACCCGTGCGTCAGCACGTAGGCCGACCCTCCCACGTTTCTGTACCCTCACCTGTGCCCTAAGCCTTGCCGTTCCCAAACCCTAACCCTAGCCCGGAATAGAAACCCACCACCAGCCCTACACTTTATCCTACGCCGTTGCCTACTCCTGGCCCGTACGCTGGCACTGACCCGTGCGTCAGCACGTAGCTCGACCCTCCCACGTTTCTGTACCCTCACCTGTGCCCTAAGCCTTGCCGTTCCCTAAACCTAACCCTAGCCCGGAATAGAAACCCACCACCAGCCCTACACCTTACCTTAAGCCGTTGCCTACTCCTGGCCCGTACGCTGGCACTGACCCGTGCGTCAGCACGTAGCCTGACCCTCCCACGTTTCCGTACCCTCACCAGTGCCCTAAGCGTTGCCGTTCCCTAACCCTAACCCTAGCCCGGAATGGAAACCCACCACCAGCCCTACACTTTATCCTACGCCGTTGCCTACTCCTGACCCGTATGCTGGCACTGACCCGTGCGTCAGCACGTAGCCCGACCCTCCCACGTTTCCGTACCCTCACCTGTGCCCTAAGCCTTGCCGTTCCCTAACCCTAACCCTAGCCCGGAATAGAAACCCACCACCAGCCCTAAACCTTACCTTAAGCCGTTGCCTACTCCTGGCCCGTACGCTGGCACTGACCCGTGCGTCAGCACGTAGCCTGACCCTCCCACGTTTCCGTACCCTCACCTGTGCCCTAAGCCTTGCCGTTCCCTAACCCTAACCCTAGCCGGGAATAGAAAGCCACCACCAGCCCTACAACTTACCTTACGCCGTACCCTACTCCTGACCCGTACGCTGGCACTGACACGTGCGTCAGCACGTAGCCTGACCCTCCCACGTTTCCGTACCCTCACCTGTGCCCTAAGCCTTGCCGTTCCCTAACCCTAACCCTAGCCCGGAATAGAAACCCACCACCAGCCCTACACTTTTCCTTACGCCGTACCCTACTCCTGACCTGTACGCTGGCACTGACCTGTGCGTCAGCACGTAGCCTGACCCTCCCACGTTTCCGTACCCTCACCTGTGCCCTAAGCCTTGTCATTCCCTAACCCTAACCCTAGCCCGGAACGCAAATCCACCACCAGCCATACACTTTATCCTACGCCGTTGCCTACTCCTGGCCCGTATGCTGGCACTGACACGTGCGTCAGCACGTAGCCCGACCCTCCCACGTTTCCGTACCCTCACCTGTGCCCTAAGCCTTGTCATTCCCTAACCCTAACCCTAGCCCGGAACGAAAATCCACCACCAGCCATACACTTTATCCTACGCCGTTGCCTACTCCTGGTCCGTATGATGGCACTGACACGTGCGTCAGCACGTAGCCTGACCCTCCCACGTTTCCGTACCCTCACCTGTGCCCTAAGCCTTGTCATTCCCTAACCCTAACCCTAGCCCGGAACGCAAATCCACCACCAGCCATACACTTTATCCTACGCCGTTGCCTACTCCTGGCCCATATGCTGGCACTGACACGTGCGTCAGCACGTAGCCTGACCCTCCCACGTTTCCGTACCCTCACCTGTGCCCTAAGCCTTGTCATTCCCTAACCCTAACCCTAGCCCGGAACGCAAATCCACCACCAGCCTTACACTTTATCCTACGCCGTTGCCTACTCCTGGCCCGTATGCTGGCACTGACACGTGCGTCAGCACGTAGCCTGACCCTCCCACGTTTCCGTACCCTCACCTGTGCCCTAAGCCTTGTCATTCCCTAACCCTAACCCTAGCCCGGAACGCAAATCCACCACCAGCCATACACTTTATCCTACGCCGTTGCTTACTCCTGGCCCGTACGCTGGCACTGACCCGAGCGTCAGCACGTAGCCTGACCCTCCCACGTTTCCGTAACCTCACCTGTGCCCTAAGCCTTGCCGTTCCCTAACCCTAACACTAGCCCGGAACGGAAATCAACCACCAGCCCTACACTTTATCCTACGCCGTTGCCTACTCCTGGCCCATACGCTGGCACTGACCCGTGCGTCAGCACGTAGCCCGACCCTCCCACGTTTCTGTACCCTCACCTGTGCCCTAAGCCTTGCCGTTCCCTAACCCTAACCCTAGCCCGGAATAGAAACCCACCACCAGCCCTACACCTTACCTTACGCCATACCCTACTCCTGACCCGTACGCTGGCACTGACCCGTGCGTCAGCACGTAGCCTGACCCTCCCACGTTTCCGTGCCCTCACCTGTGCCCTAAGCCTTGCCGTTCGCTAACCCTAACCCTAGCCCGGAATAGAAACCCACCAACAGCCCTACACGGTACCTTACGCCGTACCATACTCCTGACCTGTACGCTGGCACTGACCTGTGCGTCAGCACGTAGCCTGACCCTCCCACGTTTCCGTACCCTCACCTGAGCCCTAAGCCTTGCCGTTCCCTAACCCTAACCCTAGCCCCGAATGCAAATCCACCACCAGCCCTACACTTTATCCTACTCCGTTGCCTACTCCTGGCCCGTACGCTGGCACTGACCCGTGCGTCAGCACGTAGCCCGACCCTCCCACGTTTCTGTACCCTCACCTGTGCCCTAAGCCTTGCCGTTCCCTAACCCTAACCCTAGCCCGGAATAGAAACCCACCACCAGCCCTACACCTTACCTTAAGCCGTTGCCTACTCCTGGCCCGTACGCTGGCACTGAACCGTGCGTCAGCACGTAGCCCGAACCTACCACGTTTCTGTACCCTCACCTGTGCCCTAAGCCTTGCGGTTCCCTAACCCTAACCCTAGCCCGGAATAGAAACCCACCACCAGCCCTACACCTTACCTTAAGCCGTTGCCTACTCCTGGCCCGTACGCTGGCACTGACCCGTGCGTCAGCACGTAGCCTGACCCTCCCACGTTTCCGTACCCTCACCTGTGCCCTAAGCGTTGCCGTTCCCTAACCCTAACCCTAGCCCGGAATGGAAACCCACCACCAGCCCTACACTTTATCCTACGCCGTTGCCTACTCCTGGCCCGTATGCTGGCACTAACCCGTGCGTTAGCACGGGGCCCGACCCTCCCACGTTTCCGTACCCTCTCCTTTGCCTTAAGCCTTGCCGTTCCCTAACCCTAACCCTAGCCTGGAACGGAGATCAACCACAAGCCCTACACCTTACCTTACGCCGTACCCTACTCCTGGCCCGTACGTTGGCACTGACCAGTGCGTCAGCACGTAGCCTGACCCTCCCACGTTTCCGTACCCTCAGCTGTGCCCTAAGCCTTGCCGTTCCCTAACCCTAACCCTAGCCCGGAATGGAAACCCACCACCAGCCCTACACCTTACCTTACGCCGTACCCTATTCCTGGCCCGTACGCTGGCACTGAACCGTGCGTCAGCACGTAGCCTGACCCTCCCACGTTTCCGTACCCTCAGCTGTGCCCTAAGCCTTGCCGTTCCCTAACCCTAACCCTAGCCCGGAATGGAAACCCACCACCAGCCCTACACCTTACCATACGCCGTTGCCTACTCCTGGCCTGTACTCTGGCACTGCCCCGTGCATCAGCACGTAGCCTTACACTCTGGCGTTTCCGTACCCTCTCCTGTGCCCTAAGCCTTGCCGTTCCCTAACCCTAACCCTAGTTCAGAACGCAAATCCACCACGAGCCTACACTTTATCCTACGCCGTTGCCTACTCCTGGCCCGTACGCTGGCACTGACCCGTGCGTCAGCACGTAGCACGAGCCTCCCACGTTTCCGTACCTTCACCTGTGCCCTAAGCCTTGCCGGTTCCTAACCCTAACCCTAGCCCGGAACGGAAACCCACCACCAGCCTGACACCTTACATTACGCCGTACCCTATTCCTGGCCCGTACGCTGGCACTGAACCGTGCGTCAGCACGTAGCCTGACCCTCCCACGTTTCCGTACCCTCACCTGTGCCCTAAGCCATGCCGTTCCCTAACCCTAACCCTAGCCCGGAACGCAAATCCACCACCAGCCCTACACTTTATCCTACGCCGTTGCCTACTCCTGGCCCGTACGCTGGCACTGACCCGTGCGTCAGCACGTAGCCCGACCCTCCCACGTTTCCGTACCCTCACCTGTGCCCTAAGCCTTGCCGTTCCCTAACCCTAACCCTAGCCCGGAATAGAAACCCACCACCAGCCCTAAACCTTACCTTACGCCGTACCCTACTCCTGACCCGTACGCTGGCACTGACCCGTGCGTCAGCACGTAGCCTGACCCTCCCACGTTTCCGTGCCCTCAGCTGTGCCCTAAGCCTTGCCGTTCCCTAACCCTAACCCTAGCCGGGAATAGAAAGCCACCACCAGCCCTACACCTTACCTTACGCCGTACCCTACTCCTGACCCGTACGCTGGCACTGACACGTGCGTCAGCACGTAGCCTGACCCTCCCACGTTTCCGTACCCTCACCTGTGCCCTAAGCCTTGCCGTTCCCTAACCCTAACCCTAGCCCGGAATAGAAACCCACCACCAGCCCTACACTTTTCCTTACGCCGTACCCTACTCCTGACCTGTACGCTGGCACTGACCTGTGCGTCAGCACGTAGCCTGACCCTCCCACGTTTCCGTACCCTCACCTGTGCCCTAAGCCTTGTCATTCCCTAACCCTAACCCTAGCCCTGAACGCAAATCCACCACCAGCCATACACTTTATCCTACGCCGTTGCCTACTCCTGGCCCGTACGCTGGCACTGACCCGTGCGTCAGCACGTAGCCCGACCCTCCCACGTTTCCGTACCCTCACCTGTGCCCTAAGCCTTGCCGTTCCCTAACCCTAAACCTAGCCCGGAATAGAAACCCACCACCAGCCCTACACCATACCTTACGCCATAACTAACTCCTGACCCGTACGCTGGCACTGACCCGTGCATCAGCACGTAGACTGACCCTCCCACTTTTCCGTACCCTCACCTGTGCCCAATGCCTTGCCGTTCCCTAACCCTAACCCTAGCCCGGAATAGAAACCCACCACCAGCCCTACACCTTACCTTACGCCGTACCCTACTCCTGACCTGTACGCTGGCACTGACCGGTGCGTCAGCACGTAGCCTGACCCTCCCACGTTTCCGTACCCTCACCTCGGCCCTAAGCCTTGCCGTTCCCTAACCCTAACCCTAGCCCCGAACGCAAATCCACCACCAGCCCTACACTTTATCCTACGCCGTTGCCTACTCCTGGCCCGTACGCTGGCACTGACCCGTGCGTCAGCACGTAGGCCGACCCTCCCACGTTTCTGTACCCTCACCTGTGCCCTAAGCCTTGCCGTTCCCAAACCTTAACCCTAGCCCGGAATAGAAACCCACCACCAGCCCTACACTTTATCCTACACCGTTGCCTACTCCTGGCCCGTACGCTGGCACTGACCCGTGCGTCAGCACGTAGCCCGACCCTCCCACGTTTCTGTACCCTCACCTGTGCCCTAAGCCTTGCCGTTCCCTAACCCTAACCCTAGCCCGGAATAGAAACCCACCACCAGCCCTACACCTTACCTTAAGCCGTTGCCTACTCCTGGCCCGTACGCTGGCACTGACCCGTGCGTCAGCACGTAGCCTGACCCTCCCACGTTTCCGTACCCTCACCAGTGCCCTAAGCGTTGCCGTTCCCTAACCCTAACCCTAGCCCGGAATGGAAACACACCACCAGCCCTACACTTTATCCTACGCCGTTGCCTACTCCTGACCCGTATGCTGGCACTGAACCGTGCGTCAGCACGTAGCCCGATCCTCCCACGTTTCTGTACCCTCACCTGTGCCCTAAGCCTTGCCGTTCCCTAACCCTAACCCTAGCCCGGAATAGAAACCCACCACCAGCCCTACACCTTACCTTAAGCCGTTGCCTACTCCTGGCCCGTACGCTGGCACTGACCCGTGCGTCAGCACGTAGCCTGACCCTCCCACGTTTCCGTACCCTCACCTGTGCCCTAAGCCTTGCCGTTCCCTAACCCTAACCCTAGCCGGGAATAGAAAGCCACCACCAGCCCTACACCTTACCTTACGCCGTACCCTACTCCTGACCCGTACGCTGGCACTGACACGTGCGTCAGCACCTAGCCTGACACTCCCACGTTTCCGTACCCTCACCTGTGCCCTAAGCCTTGCCGTTCCCTAACCCTAACCCTAGCCCGGAATAGAAACCCACCACCAGCCCTACACTTTTCCTTACGCCGTACCCTACTCCTGACCTGTACGCTGGCACTAACCTGTGCGTCAGCACGTAGCCTGACCCTCCCACGTTTCCGTACCCTCACCTGTGCCCTAAGCCTTGTCATTCCCTAACCCTAACCCTAGCCCGGAACGCAAATCCACCACCAGCCATACACTTTATCCTACGCCGTTGCCTACTCCTGGCCCGTACGCTGGCACTGACACGTGCGTCAGCACGTAGCCCGACCCTCCCACGTTTCCGTACCCTCACCTGTGCCCTAAGCCTTGTCATTCCCTAACCCTAACCCTACCCCGGAACGCAAATCCACCACCAGCCATACACTTTATCCTACGCCGTTGCCTACTCCTGGCCCGTATGCTGGCACTGACACGTGCGTCAGCACGTAGCCTGACCCTCCCACGTTTCCGTACCCTCACCTGTGCCCTAAGCCTTGTCATTCCCTAACCCTAACCCTAGCCCGGAACGCAAATCCACCACCAGCCATACACTTTATCCTACGCCGTTGCTTACTCCTGGCCCGTACGCTGGCACGGACCCGAGCGTCAGCACGTAGCCTGACCCTCCCACGTTTCCGTAACCTCACCTGTGCCCTAAGCCTTGCCGTTCCCTAACCCTAACACTACCCCGGAACGGAAATCAACCACCAGCCCTACACTTTATCCTACGCCGTTGCCTACTCCTGGCCCGTACGCTGGCACTGACCCGTGCGTCAGCACGTAGCCCGACCCTCCCACGTTTCTGTACCCTCACCTGTGCCCTAAGCCTTGCCGTTCCCTAACCCTAACCCTAGCCCGGAATAGAAACCCACCACCAGCCCTACACCTTACCGTACGCCATACCCTACTCCTGACCCGTACGCTGGCACTGACCCGTGCGTCAGCACGTAGCCTGACCCTCCCACGTTTCCGTGCCCTCACCTGTGCCCTAAGCCTTGCCGTTCGCTAACCCTAACCCTAGCCCGGAATAGAAACCCACCAACAGCCCTACACGGTACCTTACGCCGTACCATACTCCTGACCTGTACGCTGGCACTGACCTGTGCGTCAGCACGTAGCCTGACCCTCCCACGTTTCCGTACCCTCACCTGAGCCCTAAGCCTTGCCGTTCCCTAACCCTAACCCTAGCCCCGAATGCAAATCCACCACCAGCCCTACACTTTATCCTACGCCGTTGCCTACTCCTGGCCCGTACGCTGGCACTGACCCGTGCGTCAGCACGTAGCCCGACCCTCCCACGTTTCTGTACCCTCACCTGTGCCCTAAGCCTTGCCGTTCCCTAACCCTAACCCTAGCCCGGAATAGAAACCCACCACCAGCCCTACACCTTACCTTAAGCCGTTGCCAACTCCTGGCCCGTACGCTGGCACTGACCCGTGCGTCAGCACGTAGCCCGAACCTACCACGTTTCTGTACCCTCACCTGTGCCCTAAGCCTTGCGGTTCCCTAACCCTAACCCTAGCCCGGAATAGAAACCCACCACCAGCCCTACACCTTACCTTAAGCCGTTGCCTACTCCTGGCCCGTACGCTGGCACTGACCCGTGCGTCAGCACGTAGCCTGACCCTCCCACGTTTCCGTACCCTCACCTGTGCCCTAAGCGTTGCCGTTCCCTAACCCTAACCCTAGCCCGGAATGGAAACCCACCACCAGCCCTACACTTTATCCTACGCCGTTGCCTACTCGTGGCCCGTATGCTGGCACTAACCCGTGCGTTAGCACGGGGCCCGACCCTCCCACGTTTCCGTACCCTCTCCTTTGCCTTAAGCCTAGCCGTTCCCTAACCCTAACCCTAGCCTGGAACGGAAATCAACCACAAGCCCTACACCTTACCTTACGCCGTACCCTACTCCTGGCCCGTACGTTGGCACTGACCAGTGCGTCAGCACGTAGCCTGACCCTCCCACGTTTCCGTACCCTCAGCTGTGCCCTAAGCCTTGCCGTTCCCTAACCCTAACCCTAGCCCGGAATGGAAACCCACCACCAGCCCTACACCTTACCTTACGCCGTACCCTATTCCTGGCCCGTACGCTGGCACTGAACCGTGCGTCAGCACGTAGCCTGACCCTCCCACGTTTCCGTACCCTCAGCTGTGCCCTAAGCCTTGCCGTTCCCTAACCCTAACCCTAGCCCGGAATGGAAACCCACCACCAGCCCTACACCTTACCCTACGCCGTTGCCTACTCCTGGCCTGTACTCTGGCACTGCCCCGTGCATCAGCACGTACCCTTACACTCTGGCGTTTCCGTACCCTCTCCTGTGCCCTAAGCCTTGCCGTTCCCTAACCCTAACCCTAGCCCAGAACGCAAATCCACCACCAGCCTACACTTTATCCTACGCCGTTGCCTACTCCTGGCCCGTACGCTGGCACTGACCCGTGCGTCAGCACGTAGCACGAGCCTCCCACGTTTCCGTACCTTCACCTGTGCCCTAAGCCTTGCCGGTTCCTAACCCTAACCCTAGCCCGGAACGGAAACCCACCACCAGCCTGACACCTTACATTACGCCGTACCCTATTCCTGGCCCGTACGCTGGCACTGAACCGTGCGTCAGCACGTAGCCTGACCCTCCCACGTTTCCGTACCCTCACCTGTGCCCTAAGCCATGCCGTTCCCTAACCCTAACCCTAGCCCGGAACGCAAATCCACCACCAGCCCTACACTTTATCCTACGCCGTTGCCTACTCCTGGCCCGTACGCTGGCACTGACCCGTGCGTCAGCACGTAGCCCGACCCTCCCACGTTTCCGTACCCTCACCTGTGCCCTAAGCCTTGCCGTTCCCTAACCCTAACCCTAGCCCGGAATAGAAACCCACCACCAGCCCTAAACCTTACCTTACGCCGTACCCTACTCCTGACCCGTACGCTGGCACTGACCCGTGCGTCAGCATGTAGCCTGACCCTCCCACGTTTCCGTGCCCTCAGCTGTGCCCTAAGCCTTGCCGTTCCCTAACCCTAACCCTAGCCGGGAATAGAAAGCCACCACCAGCCCTACACCTTACCTTACGCCGTACCCTACTCCTGACCCGTACGCTGGCACTGACACGTGCGTCAGCACGTAGCCTGACCCTCCCACGTTTCCGTACCCTCACCTGTGCCCTAAGCCTTGCCGTTCCCTAACCCTAACCCTAGCCCGGAATAGAAACCCACCACCAGCCCTACACTTTTCCTTACGCCGTACCCTACTCCTGACCTGTACGCTGGCACTGACCTGTGCGTCAGCACGTAGCCTGACCCTCCCACGTTTCCGTACCCTCACCTGTGCCCTAAGCCTTGTCATTCCCTAACCCTAACCCTAGCCCGGAATGCAAATCCACCACCAGCCATACACTTTATCCTACGCCGTTGCCTACTCCTGGCCCGTACGCTGGCACTGACCCGTGCGTCAGCACGTAGCCCGACCCTCCCACGTTTCCGTACCCTCACCTGTGCCCTAAGCCTTGCCGTTCCCTAACCCTAAACCTAGCCCGGAATAGAAACCCACCACCAGCCCTACACCATACCTTACGCCATAACCTACTCCTGACCCGTACGCTGGCACTGACCCGTGCGTCAGCACGTAGACTGACCCTCCCACTTTTCCGTACCCTCACCTGTGCCCTATGCCTTGCCGTTCCCTAACCCTAACCCTAGCCCGGAATAGAAACCCACCACCAGCCCTACACCTTACCTTACGCCGTACCCTACTCCTGACCTGTACGCTGGCACTGACCTGTGCGTCAGCACGTAGCCTGACCCTCCCACGTTTCCGTACCCTCACCTCTGCCCTAAGCCTTGCCGTTCCCTAACCCTAACCCTAGCCCCGAACGCAAATCCACCACCAGCCCTACACTTTATCCTACGCCGTTGCCTACTCCTGGCCCGTACGCTGGCACTGACCCGTGCGTCAGAACGTAGGCCGACCCTCCCACGTTTCTGTACCCTCACCTGTGCCCTAAGCCTTGCCGTTCCCAAACCCTAACCCTAGCCCGGAATAGAAACCCACCACCAGCCCTACACTTTATCCTACGCCGTTGCCTACTCCTGGCCCGTACGCTGGCACTGACCCGTGCGTCAGCACGTAGCCCGACCCTCCCACGTTTCTGTACCCTCACCTGTGCCCTAAGCCTTGCCGTTCCCTAACCCTAACCCTAGCCCGGAATAGAAACCCACCACCAGCCCTACACCTTACCTTAAACCGTTGCCTACTCCTGGCCCGTACGCTGGCACTGACCCGTGCGTCAGCACGTAGCCTGACCCTCCCACGTTTCCGTACCCTCACCTGTGCCCTAAGCCTTGCCGTTCCCTAACCCTAACCCTAGCCCGGAATAGAAACCCACCACCAGCCCTACACCTTACCTTACGCCATAACCTACTCCTGACCCGTACGCTGGCACTGACCCGTGCGTCAGCACGTAGACTGACCCTCCCACGTTTCCGTACCCTCACCTGTGCCCTAAGCCTTGCTGTTCCCTAACCCTAACCCTAGACCGGAATAGAAACCCACCACCATCCCTACACCTTACCTTAAGCCGTTGCCTACTCCTGGCCCGTACGCTGGCACTGACCCATGCGTCAGCACGTAGCCCGACCCTCCCACGTTTCTGTACCCTCACCTGTGCCCTAAGCCTTGCCGTTCCCTAACCCTAACCCTAGCCCCGAACGCAAATCCACCACCAGCCCTACACTATCCTACGCCGTTGCCTACTCCTGGCCCGTACGCTGGCACTGACCCGTGCGTCAGCACGTAGCCCGACCCACCCACGTTTCTGTACCCTCACCTGTGCCCTAAGCCTTGCCGTTCCCTAACCCTAACCCTAGCCCAGAATAGAAACCCACCACCAGCCCTAAACCTTACCTTTCGCCGTACCCTACTCCTGACCTGTACGCTGGCACTGACCCGTGCGTCAGCACGTAGCCTGACCCTCCCACATTTCCGTACCCTCACCTGTGCCCTAAGCCTTGCCGTTCCCTAACCCTAACCCTAGCCTGGAACGGAAATCAACCACAAGCCCTACACCTTACCTTACGCCGTACCCTACTCCTGGCCCGTACGCTGGCACTGACCCGTGCGTCAGCACGTAGCCTGACCCGCCCACGTTTCCGTACCCTCACCTGTGCCCTAAGCCTTGCCGTTCCCTAACCCTAACCCTAGCCTGGAACGGAAATCAACCACAAGCCCTACACCTTACCTTACGCCGTACCCTACTCCTGGCCCGTACGCAGGCACTGACCCGTGCGTCAGCACGTAGCCTGACGCTCCCACGTTTCCGTACCCTCACCTGTGCCCTAAGCCTTGCCGTTGCCTAACCCTAACCCTAGCCCGGAACGGAAACCCACCACCAGCCGTACACCTTACCTTACGCCATACCCTATTCCTGGAAAGTACGCTGGCACTGAACCGTGCGTCAGCACGTAGTCTGACCCTCCCACGTTTCCGTACCCTCACCTGTGCCCTAAGCCTTGCCGTTCCCTAACCCTAACCCTAGCGCGGAATACAAACCCACCACCAGCCCTACACCTTACCTTTCGCCGTACCCTACTCCTGACCCGTACGCTGGCACTGACCCGTGCGTCAGCACGTAGCCTGACCCTCCCGCGTTTCCGTACCGTGACGTGTGCCCTAAGCCTTGCCGTTCCCTAACCCTAACCCTAGCCCAGAACGCAAATCCACCACCAGCCCTACACTTTATCCTACGCCGTTGCCTACTCCTGGCCGGTACGCTGGCACTGACCCGTGCGTCAGCACGTAGCCCGACCCTCCCACGTTTCTGTACCCTCACCTGTGCCCTAAGCCTTGCCGTTCCCTAACACTAACCCTAGCCTGAAACGGAAATCAACCACAAGCCCTACACCTTACCTTACGCCGTACCCTACTCCTGGCCCGTACGCTGTCACTGACACGTGCGTCAGCACGTAGCCTGACCCTCCCAAGTTGCCGTACCCTCACCTGTCCCCTAAGCCTTGCCGTTCCCTAACCCTAGCCCTAGCCCGGAACGGAAACCCACCACCAGCCCTCCACCTTACCTTACGCCGTACCCTATTCCTGGCCCGTACGCTGGCACTGAACCGTGCGTCAGCACGTAGCCTGACCGTCCCACGTTTCCGTACCCTCACCTGTGCCCTAAGCCTTGCCTTTCCCTAACCCTAACCCTAGCCCAGAACGCAAATCCACCACCAGCCCTACACTTTATCCTACGCCGTTGCCTACTCCTGGCCCGTACGCTCGCGCTGACCCGTGCGTCACCACGTAACCCGACACTCCCACGTTTCCGTACCCTCACCTGTGCCCTAAGCCTTGCCGTTCCCTAACCCTAACCCTAGCCTGGAACGTAAATCAACCACAAGCCCTACACCTTACCTTATGCCGTACCCTACTCCTGGCCCGTACGCAGGCAGTGACCCGTGCGTCAGCACGTAGCCTGACCCTCCCACGTTTCCATACCCTCACCTGTGCCCTAAGCCTTGCCGTTCCCTAACCCTAACCCTAGCCCGGAACGGAAACCCCCCACCATACCTACTCATTACCTTACGCCGTACCCTATTCCTAGCCCGTACGCTGGCACTGAACCGTGCGACACCACGTAGCCTGACCCTCCCACGTTTCCGTACCCTCACCTGTGCCCTAAGCCTTGCCGTTCCCTAACCCTAACCGTAGCCCGGAATAGAAACCCACCACCAGCCCTACACCTTACCTTATGCCGTACCCTACTCCTGACCCGTACGCTGGCACTGACCCGTGCGTCAGCACGTAGCCTCACCCTCCCACGTTTCCGTACCCTCACCTGTGCCCTAAGCCTTGCAGTTCCCTAACACTAACCCTAGCCCGGAACGCAAATCCACCACCAGCCCTACACTTTATCCTACGCCGTTGCCTACTCCTGGCCCGTATGCTGGCACTGACCCGTGCATCAGCACGTAGCCTGACCCTCCCACGTTTCCGTACCCTCACCTGTGCCCTAAGCCTTGCCGTTCCCTAACCCTAACCCTAGCCTGGAACGGAAACCACCCACCAGCCCTACAACTTACCTTTCGCCGTTGCCTACTCCTGGCCCGCACGCTGGCACTGACCCGTGCATCAGCACGTAGCCTGACCCTCCCACTTTTCCGTACCCTCACCTGTGCCCTAAGCCTTGCCGTTCACTAACCCTAACCCTAGCCCGGAACGGAAATCCACCACCAGCCCTACACCTTACCCTACGCCGTTGGCTACTCTTGGCCTGTACTCTGGCACTGACCCGTGCATCAGCACGTAGCCTTACCCTCCCGCGTTACCGTGCCCTGACATGTGCCCTAAGCCTTGCCGTTCCCTAACTCTAACCCTAGCCCACAACGCAAATCCACCACCAGCCCTACACTTTATCCTACGCCGTTGCCTACTCCTGGCCCATACGCTGGCACTGACCCGTGCGTCAGCACGTAGCCCGACCCTCCCACGTTTCCGTACCCTCACCTGTGCCCTACGCATTGCCGTTCCCTAACCCTAACCCTAGCCCGGAACGGAAACCCACCACCAGCCCTCCACCTTACCTTACGCCGTACCCTATTCCTGGCCCGTACGCTGGCACTGAATCGTGCGTCAGCACGTAGCCTGACCCTCCCACGTTTCCGTACCCTCACCTGTGCCCTAAGCCTTGCCGTTCCCTAACCCTAACCCTAGCCCAGAATAGAAACCCACCACCAGCCCTAAACCTTACCTTTCGCCGTACCCTACTCCTGACCCGTACGCTGGCACTGACCCGTGCGTCAGCACGTAGCCTGACCCTCCCACGTTTCCGTACCCTCACCTGTGCCCTAAGCCTTGCCGTTCCCTAACCCTAACCCTAGCCTGGAACGGAAATCAACCACAAGCCCTACACCTTACCTTACGCCGTAACCTACTCCTGGCCCGTACGCTGGCACTGACCCGTGCGTCAGCACGTAGCCTGACCCGCCCACGTTTCCGTACCCTCAACTGTGCCCTAAGCCTTGCCATTCCCTAACCCTAACCCTAGCCCGGAACGGAAACCCACCACCAGCCCTACACCTTACCTTACGCCGTACCCTATTCCTGGCCCGTACGCTGGCACTGAAACGTGCGTCAGCACGTAGCCTGACCCTCCCACGTTTCCGTACCTTCACCTGTGCCCTAAGCCTTGCCGTTCCCTAACCCTAACCCTAGCCTGGAACGGAAATCAACCACAAGCCCTACACCATAACTTACGCCGTACCCTACTCCTGGCCCGTACGCTGGCACTGACCCGTGCGTCAGCACGTAGCCTGACCCTCCCACGTTTCCGTAACCTTCACCTGTGCCCTAAGCCTTGCCATTGCCTAACCCTAACCCTAGCCCGGAACGGAAACCCACCACCAGCCCTACACCTTACCTTACGCCATACCCTATTCCTGGCCCGTACGCTGGCACTGAACCGTACGTCAGCACGTAGTCTGACCCTCCCACGTTTCCGTACCCTCTCCTGTGCCCTAAGCCTTGCCGTTCCCTAACCCTAACCCTAGCCCGGAATACAAACCCACCACCAGCCCTACACATTACCTTTCGCCGTACCCTACTCCTGACCCGTACGCTGGCACTGACCCGTGCGTCAGCACGTAGCCTGAGCCTCCCGCGTTTCCGTACCCTGACGTGTGCCCTAAGCCTTGCCATTCCCTAACCCTAAACCTAGCCAGGAACGGAAACCCACCATCAGCCCTACACCTTACCTTACGCCGTACCCTATTCCTGGCCCATACGCTGGCACTGAACCGTGCGTCAGCACGTAGCCTGACCCTCCCACGTTTCCGTACCCTCACCTGTGCCCTAAGCCTTGCCGTTCTCTAACCCTAACCCTAGCCCGGAACGGAAACCCCCCACCAGCCCTACACCTTACCCTACGCCGTTGCCAACTCCAGGCCTGTACTCTGGCACTGACCCGTGCATCAGCACGTAGCCTTACCGTCCCGCGTTTCCGTACCCTGACCTGTGCCCTAAGCCTTGCCGTTCCCTAACCATAACCCTAGCCCAGAACGCAAATCCACAACGAGCCCTACACTTTATCCTATGCCGTTGCCTACTCCTGGCCCGTACGCTGGCACTGACCCGTGCGTCAGCACGTAGCCCGACCCTCCCACGTTTCTGTACCCTCACATGTGCCCTAAGCCTTGCCGTTCCCTAAACCTTACCCTAGCCTGGAACGGAAATCAACCACAAGCCCTACACCTTACCTTATGCCGTACCCTACTCCTGGCCCGTACGCTGGCACTGACCCGTGCGTCAGCACATAGCCCGACCCTCCCACGTTTCCGTACCCTCACCTGTGCCCTAAGCATTGCCATTTCCTAACCCTAACCCTAGCCCGGAACGGAAACCCACCACCAGCCCTCCACCTTACCTTACGCCGTACCCTATTCCTGGCCCGTACGCTGGCACTGAATCGTGCGTCAGCACGTAGCCTGACCCTCCCACGTTTCCGTACGCTCACCTGTGCCCTAAGCCTTGCCGTTCCCTAACCCTAACCCTAGCCTGGAACGGAAATCAACAACAAGCCCTACACCTTACCTTACGCCGTACCCTACTCCTGGCCCGTACGCTGGCACTGACCCGTGCGTCAGCACGTAGCCTGACCCGCCCACGTTTCCGTACCCTCACCTGTGCCCTAAGACTTGCCATTCCCTAACCCTAACCCTAGCCCGGAACGGAAACCCACCACCAGCCCTACACCTTACCTTACGCCATACCCTATTCCTGGCCCGTACGCTGGCACTGAACCGTGCGTCAGCACGTAGCCGGACCCTCCCACGTTTCCGTACCTTCACCTGTGCCCTAAACCTTGCCGTTCCCTAACCCTAACCCTAGCCTGGAACGGAAATCAACCACAAGCCCTACACCTTACCTTACGCCGTACCCTACTCCTGGCCCGTACGCAGGCACTGACCCGTGCGTCAGCACGTAGCCTGACGCTCCCACGTTTCCGTACCCTCACCTGTGCCCTAAGCCTTGCCGTTGCCTAACCCTAACCCTAGCCCGGAACGGAAACCCACCACCAGCCGTACACCTTACCTTACGCCATACCCTATTCCTGGAAAGTACGCTGGCACTGAACCGTGCGTCAGCACGTAGTCTGACCCTCCCACGTTTCCGTACCCTCACCTGTGCCCTAAGCCTTGCCGTTCCCTAACCCTAACCCTAGCGCGGAATACAAACCCACCACCAGCCCTACACCTTACCTTTCGCCGTACCCTACTCCTGACCCGTACGCTGGCACTGACCCGTGCGTCAGCACGTAGCCTGACCCTCCCGCGTTTCCGTACCGTGACGTGTGCCCTAAGCCTTGCCGTTCCCTAACCCTAACCCTAGCCCGGAACGGAAACCCCCCACCATACCTACTCATTACCTTACGCCGTACCCTATTCCTAGCCCGTACGCTGGCACTGAACCGTGCGACACCACGTAGCCTGACCCTCCCACGTTTCCGTACCCTCACCTGTGCCCTAAGCCTTGCCGTTCCCTAACCCTAACCGTAGCCCGGAATAGAAACCCACCACCAGCCCTACACCTTACCTTATGCCGTACCCTACTCCTGACCCGTACGCTGGCACTGACCCGTGCGTCAGCACGTAGCCTCACCCTCCCACGTTTCCGTACCCTCACCTGTGCCCTAAGCCTTGCAGTTCCCTAACACTAACCCTAGCCCGGAACGCAAATCCACCACCAGCCCTACACTTTATCCTACGCCGTTGCCTACTCCTGGCCCGTACGCTGGCACTGACCCGTGCATCAGCACGTAGCCTGACCCTCCCACGTTTCCGTACCCTCACCTGTGCCCTAAGCCTTGCCGTTCCCTAACCCTAACCCTAGCCTGGAACGGAAGCCACCCACCAGCCCTACAACTTACCTTTCGCCGTTGCCTACTCCTGGCCCGCACGCTGGCACTGACCCGTGCATCAGCACGTAGCCTGACCCTCCCACTTTTCCGTACCCTCACCTGTGCCCTAAGCCTTGCCGTTCACTAACCCTAACCCTAGCCCGGAACGGAAATCCACCACCAGCCCTACACCTTACCCTACGCCGTTGGCTACTCTTGGCCTGTACTCTGGCACTGACCCGTGCATCAGCACGTAGCCTTACCCTCCCGCGTTACCGTGCTCTGACATGTGCCCTAAGCCTTGCCGTTCCCTAACTCTAACCCTAGCCCACAACGCAAATCCACCACCAGGCCTACACTTTATCCTACGCCGTTGCCTACTCCTGGCCCATACGCTGGCACTGACCCGTGCGTCAGCACGTAGCCCGACCCTCCCACGTTTCCGTACCCTCACCTGTGCCCTACGCATTGCCGTTCCCTAACCCTAACCCTAGCCCGGAACGGAAACCCACCACCAGCCCTCCACCTTACCTTACGCCGTACCCTATTCCTGGCCCGTACGCTGGCACTGAATCGTGCGTCAGCACGTAGCCTGACCCTCCCACGTTTCCGTACCCTCACCTGTGCCCTAAGCCTTGCCGTTCCCTAACCCTAACCCTAGCCCAGAATAGAAACCCACCACCAGCCCTAAACCTTACCTTTCGCCGTACCCTACTCCTGACCCGTACGCTGGCACTGACCCGTGCGTCAGCACGTAGCCTGACCCTCCCACGTTTCCGTACCCTCACATGTGCCCTAAGCCTTGCCGTTCCCTAACCCTAACCCTAGCCTGGAACGGAAATCAACCACAAGCCCTACACCTTACCTTACGCCGTAACCTACTCCTGGCCCGTACGCTGGCACTGACCCGTGCGTCAGCACGTAGCCTGACCCGCCCACGTTTCCGTACCCTCAACTGTGCCCTAAGCCTTGCCATTCCCTAACCCTAACCCTAGCCCGGAAAGGAAACCCACCACCAGCCCTACACCTTACCTTACGCCGTACCCTATTCCTGGCCCGTACGCTGGCACTGAAACGTGCGTCAGCACGTAGCCTGACCCTCCCACGTTTCCGTACCTTCACCTGTGCCCTAAGCCTTGCCGTTCCCTAACCCTAACCCTAGCCTGGAACGGAAATCAACAACAAGCCCTACACCTTACCTTACGCCGTACCCTACTCCTGGCCCGTACGCTGGCACTGACCCGTGCGTCAGCACGTAGCCTGACCCGCCCACGTTTCCGTACCCTCACCTGTGCCCTAAGCCTTGCCATTCCCTAACCCTTACCCTAGCCCGGAACGGAAACCCACTACCAGCCCTACACCTTACCTTACGCCATACCCTATTCCTGGCCCGTACGCTGGCACTGAACCGTGCGTCAGCACGTAGCCGGACCCTCCCACGTTTCCGTACCTTCACCTGTGCCCTAAACCTTGCCGTTCCCTAACCCTAACCCTAGCCTGGAACGGAAATCAACCACAAGCCCTACACCTTACCTTACGCCGTACCCTACTCCTGGCCCGTACGCAGGCACTGACCCGTGCGTCAGCACGTAGCCTGACGCTCCCACGTTTCCGTACCCTCACCTGTGCCCTAAGCCTTGCCGTTGCCTAACCCTAACCCTAGCCCGGAACGGAAACCCACCACCAGCCCTACACCTTACCTTACGCCATACCCTATTCCTGGAAAGTACGCTGGCACTGAACCGTGCGTCAGCACGTAGTCTGACCCTCCCACGTTTCCGTACGCTCACCTGTGCCCTAAGCCTTGCCGTTCCCTAACCCTAACCCTAGCGCGGAATACAAACCCACCACCAGCCCTACACCTTACCTTTCGCCGTACCCTACTCCTGACCCGTACGCTGGCACTGACCCGTGCGTCAGCACGTAGCCTGACCTTCCCGCGTTTCCGTACCGTGACGTGTGCCCTAAGCCTTGCCGTTCCCTAACCCTAACCCTAGCCCAGAACGCAAATCCACCACCAGCCCTACACTTTATCCTACGCCGTTGCCTACTCCTGGCCGGTACGCTGGCACTGACCCGTGCGTCAGCACGTAGCCCGACCCTCCCACGTTTCTGTACCCTCACCTGTGCCCTAAGCCTTGCCGTTCCCTAACACTAACCCTAGCCTGAAACGGAAATCAACCACAAGCCCTACACCTTACGTTACGCCGTACCCTACTCCTGGCCCGTACGCTGTCACTGACACGTGCGTCAGCACGTAGCCTGACCCTCCCAAGTTGCCGTACCCTCACCTGTGCCCTAAGCCTTGCCGTTCCCTAACCCTAGCCCTAGCCCGGAACGGAAACCCACCACCAGCCCTCCACCTTACCTTACGCCGTACCCTATTCCTGGCCCGTACGCTGGCACTGAACCGTGCGTCAGCACGTAGCCTGACCCTCCCACGTTTCCGTACCCTCACCTGTGCCCTAAGCCTTGCCTTTCCCTAACCCTAACCCTAGCCCAGAACGCAAATCCACCACCAGCCCTACACTTTATCCTACGCCGTTGCCTACTCCTGGCCCGTACGCTCGCGCTGACCCGTGCGTCACCACGTAACCCGACACTCCCACGTTTCCGTACCCTCACCTGTGCCCTAAGCCTTGCCGTTCCCTAACCCTAACCCTAGCCTGGAACGGAAATCAACCACAAGCCCTACACCTTACCTTATGCCGTACCCTACTCCTGGCCCGTACGCTGGCAGTGACCCGTGCGTCAGCACGTAGCCTGACCCTCCCACGTTTCCATACCCTCACCTGTGCCCTAAGCCTTGCCGTTCCCTAACCCTAACCCTAGCCCGGAACGGAAACCCCCCACCATACCTACTCATTACCTTACGCCGTACCCTATTCCTAGCCCGTACGCTGGCACTGAACCGTGCGACACCACGTAGCCTGACCCTCCCACGTTTCCGTACCCTCACCTGTGCCCTAAGCCTTGCCGTTCCCTAACCCTAACCGTAGCCCGGAATAGAAACCCACCACCAGCCCTACACCTTACCTTAAGCCGTTGCCTACTCCTGGCCCGTACGCTGGCACTGACCCGTGCGTCAGCACGTAGCCTGACCCTCCCACGTTTCCGTACCCTCACCTGTGCCCTAAGCCTTGCCGTTCCCTAACCCTAACCCTAGCCGGGAATAGAAAGCCACCACCAGCCCTACACCTTACCTTACGCCGTACCCTACTCCTGACCCGTACGCTGGCACTGACACGTGCGTCAGCACCTAGCCTGACACTCCCACGTTTCCGTACCCTCACCTGTGCCCTAAGCCTTGCCGTTCCCTAACCCTAACCCTAGCCCGGAATAGAAACCCACCACCAGCCCTACACTTTTCCTTACGCCGTACCCTACTCCTGACCTGTACGCTGGCACTAACCTGTGCGTCAGCACGTAGCCTGACCCTCCCACGTTTCCGTACCCTCACCTGTGCCCTAAGCCTTGTCATTCCCTAACCCTAACCCTAGCCCGGAACGCAAATCCACCACCAGCCATACACTTTATCCTACGCCGTTGCCTACTCCTGGCCCGTACGCTGGCACTGACACGTGCGTCAGCACGTAGCCCGACCCTCCCACGTTTCCGTACCCTCACCTGTGCCCTAAGCCTTGTCATTCCCTAACCCTAACCCTACCCCGGAACGCAAATCCACCACCAGCCATACACTTTATCCTACGCCGTTGCCTACTCCTGGCCCGTATGCTGGCACTGACACGTGCGTCAGCACGTAGCCTGACCCTCCCACGTTTCCGTACCCTCACCTGTGCCCTAAGCCTTGTCATTCCCTAACCCTAACCCTAGCCCGGAACGCAAATCCACCACCAGCCATACACTTTATCCTACGCCGTTGCTTACTCCTGGCCCGTACGCTGGCACGGACCCGAGCGTCAGCACGTAGCCTGACCCTCCCACGTTTCCGTAACCTCACCTGTGCCCTAAGCCTTGCCGTTCCCTAACCCTAACACTACCCCGGAACGGAAATCAACCACCAGCCCTACACTTTATCCTACGCCGTTGCCTACTCCTGGCCCGTACGCTGGCACTGACCCGTGCGTCAGCACGTAGCCCGACCCTCCCACGTTTCTGTACCCTCACCTGTGCCCTAAGCCTTGCCGTTCCCTAACCCTAACCCTAGCCCGGAATAGAAACCCACCACCAGCCCTACACCTTACCGTACGCCATACCCTACTCCTGACCCGTACGCTGGCACTGACCCGTGCGTCAGCACGTAGCCTGACCCTCCCACGTTTCCGTGCCCTCACCTGTGCCCTAAGCCTTGCCGTTCGCTAACCCTAACCCTAGCCCGGAATAGAAACCCACCAACAGCCCTACACGGTACCTTACGCCGTACCATACTCCTGACCTGTACGCTGGCACTGACCTGTGCGTCAGCACGTAGCCTGACCCTCCCACGTTTCCGTACCCTCACCTGAGCCCTAAGCCTTGCCGTTCCCTAACCCTAACCCTAGCCCCGAATGCAAATCCACCACCAGCCCTACACTTTATCCTACGCCGTTGCCTACTCCTGGCCCGTACGCTGGCACTGACCCGTGCGTCAGCACGTAGCCCGACCCTCCCACGTTTCTGTACCCTCACCTGTGCCCTAAGCCTTGCCGTTCCCTAACCCTAACCCTAGCCCGGAATAGAAACCCACCACCAGCCCTACACCTTACCTTAAGCCGTTGCCAACTCCTGGCCCGTACGCTGGCACTGACCCGTGCGTCAGCACGTAGCCCGAACCTACCACGTTTCTGTACCCTCACCTGTGCCCTAAGCCTTGCGGTTCCCTAACCCTAACCCTAGCCCGGAATAGAAACCCACCACCAGCCCTACACCTTACCTTAAGCCGTTGCCTACTCCTGGCCCGTACGCTGGCACTGACCCGTGCGTCAGCACGTAGCCTGACCCTCCCACGTTTCCGTACCCTCACCTGTGCCCTAAGCGTTGCCGTTCCCTAACCCTAACCCTAGCCCGGAATGGAAACCCACCACCAGCCCTACACTTTATCCTACGCCGTTGCCTACTCGTGGCCCGTATGCTGGCACTAACCCGTGCGTTAGCACGGGGCCCGACCCTCCCACGTTTCCGTACCCTCTCCTTTGCCTTAAGCCTAGCCGTTCCCTAACCCTAACCCTAGCCTGGAACGGAAATCAACCACAAGCCCTACACCTTACCTTACGCCGTACCCTACTCCTGGCCCGTACGTTGGCACTGACCAGTGCGTCAGCACGTAGCCTGACCCTCCCACGTTTCCGTACCCTCAGCTGTGCCCTAAGCCTTGCCGTTCCCTAACCCTAACCCTAGCCCGGAATGGAAACCCACCACCAGCCCTACACCTTACCTTACGCCGTACCCTATTCCTGGCCCGTACGCTGGCACTGAACCGTGCGTCAGCACGTAGCCTGACCCTCCCACGTTTCCGTACCCTCAGCTGTGCCCTAAGCCTTGCCGTTCCCTAACCCTAACCCTAGCCCGGAATGGAAACCCACCACCAGCCCTACACCTTACCCTACGCCGTTGCCTACTCCTGGCCTGTACTCTGGCACTGCCCCGTGCATCAGCACGTACCCTTACACTCTGGCGTTTCCGTACCCTCTCCTGTGCCCTAAGCCTTGCCGTTCCCTAACCCTAACCCTAGCCCAGAACGCAAATCCACCACCAGCCTACACTTTATCCTACGCCGTTGCCTACTCCTGGCCCGTACGCTGGCACTGACCCGTGCGTCAGCACGTAGCACGAGCCTCCCACGTTTCCGTACCTTCACCTGTGCCCTAAGCCTTGCCGGTTCCTAACCCTAACCCTAGCCCGGAACGGAAACCCACCACCAGCCTGACACCTTACATTACGCCGTACCCTATTCCTGGCCCGTACGCTGGCACTGAACCGTGCGTCAGCACGTAGCCTGACCCTCCCACGTTTCCGTACCCTCACCTGTGCCCTAAGCCATGCCGTTCCCTAACCCTAACCCTAGCCCGGAACGCAAATCCACCACCAGCCCTACACTTTATCCTACGCCGTTGCCTACTCCTGGCCCGTACGCTGGCACTGACCCGTGCGTCAGCACGTAGCCCGACCCTCCCACGTTTCCGTACCCTCACCTGTGCCCTAAGCCTTGCCGTTCCCTAACCCTAACCCTAGCCCGGAATAGAAACCCACCACCAGCCCTAAACCTTACCTTACGCCGTACCCTACTCCTGACCCGTACGCTGGCACTGACCCGTGCGTCAGCATGTAGCCTGACCCTCCCACGTTTCCGTGCCCTCAGCTGTGCCCTAAGCCTTGCCGTTCCCTAACCCTAACCCTAGCCGGGAATAGAAAGCCACCACCAGCCCTACACCTTACCTTACGCCGTACCCTACTCCTGACCCGTACGCTGGCACTGACACGTGCGTCAGCACGTAGCCTGACCCTCCCACGTTTCCGTACCCTCACCTGTGCCCTAAGCCTTGCCGTTCCCTAACCCTAACCCTAGCCCGGAATAGAAACCCACCACCAGCCCTACACTTTTCCTTACGCCGTACCCTACTCCTGACCTGTACGCTGGCACTGACCTGTGCGTCAGCACGTAGCCTGACCCTCCCACGTTTCCGTACCCTCACCTGTGCCCTAAGCCTTGTCATTCCCTAACCCTAACCCTAGCCCGGAATGCAAATCCACCACCAGCCATACACTTTATCCTACGCCGTTGCCTACTCCTGGCCCGTACGCTGGCACTGACCCGTGCGTCAGCACGTAGCCCGACCCTCCCACGTTTCCGTACCCTCACCTGTGCCCTAAGCCTTGCCGTTCCCTAACCCTAAACCTAGCCCGGAATAGAAACCCACCACCAGCCCTACACCATACCTTACGCCATAACCTACTCCTGACCCGTACGCTGGCACTGACCCGTGCGTCAGCACGTAGACTGACCCTCCCACTTTTCCGTACCCTCACCTGTGCCCTATGCCTTGCCGTTCCCTAACCCTAACCCTAGCCCGGAATAGAAACCCACCACCAGCCCTACACCTTACCTTACGCCGTACCCTACTCCTGACCTGTACGCTGGCACTGACCTGTGCGTCAGCACGTAGCCTGACCCTCCCACGTTTCCGTACCCTCACCTCTGCCCTAAGCCTTGCCGTTCCCTAACCCTAACCCTAGCCCCGAACGCAAATCCACCACCAGCCCTACACTTTATCCTACGCCGTTGCCTACTCCTGGCCCGTACGCTGGCACTGACCCGTGCGTCAGAACGTAGGCCGACCCTCCCACGTTTCTGTACCCTCACCTGTGCCCTAAGCCTTGCCGTTCCCAAACCCTAACCCTAGCCCGGAATAGAAACCCACCACCAGCCCTACACTTTATCCTACGCCGTTGCCTACTCCTGGCCCGTACGCTGGCACTGACCCGTGCGTCAGCACGTAGCCCGACCCTCCCACGTTTCTGTACCCTCACCTGTGCCCTAAGCCTTGCCGTTCCCTAACCCTAACCCTAGCCCGGAATAGAAACCCACCACCAGCCCTACACCTTACCTTAAACCGTTGCCTACTCCTGGCCCGTACGCTGGCACTGACCCGTGCGTCAGCACGTAGCCTGACCCTCCCACGTTTCCGTACCCTCACCTGTGCCCTAAGCCTTGCCGTTCCCTAACCCTAACCCTAGCCCGGAATAGAAACCCACCACCAGCCCTACACCTTACCTTACGCCATAACCTACTCCTGACCCGTACGCTGGCACTGACCCGTGCGTCAGCACGTAGACTGACCCTCCCACGTTTCCGTACCCTCACCTGTGCCCTAAGCCTTGCTGTTCCCTAACCCTAACCCTAGACCGGAATAGAAACCCACCACCATCCCTACACCTTACCTTAAGCCGTTGCCTACTCCTGGCCCGTACGCTGGCACTGACCCATGCGTCAGCACGTAGCCCGACCCTCCCACGTTTCTGTACCCTCACCTGTGCCCTAAGCCTTGCCGTTCCCTAACCCTAACCCTAGCCCCGAACGCAAATCCACCACCAGCCCTACACTATCCTACGCCGTTGCCTACTCCTGGCCCGTACGCTGGCACTGACCCGTGCGTCAGCACGTAGCCCGACCCACCCACGTTTCTGTACCCTCACCTGTGCCCTAAGCCTTGCCGTTCCCTAACCCTAACCCTAGCCCAGAATAGAAACCCACCACCAGCCCTAAACCTTACCTTTCGCCGTACCCTACTCCTGACCTGTACGCTGGCACTGACCCGTGCGTCAGCACGTAGCCTGACCCTCCCACATTTCCGTACCCTCACCTGTGCCCTAAGCCTTGCCGTTCCCTAACCCTAACCCTAGCCTGGAACGGAAATCAACCACAAGCCCTACACCTTACCTTACGCCGTACCCTACTCCTGGCCCGTACGCTGGCACTGACCCGTGCGTCAGCACGTAGCCTGACCCGCCCACGTTTCCGTACCCTCACCTGTGCCCTAAGCCTTGCCGTTCCCTAACCCTAACCCTAGCCTGGAACGGAAATCAACCACAAGCCCTACACCTTACCTTACGCCGTACCCTACTCCTGGCCCGTACGCAGGCACTGACCCGTGCGTCAGCACGTAGCCTGACGCTCCCACGTTTCCGTACCCTCACCTGTGCCCTAAGCCTTGCCGTTGCCTAACCCTAACCCTAGCCCGGAACGGAAACCCACCACCAGCCGTACACCTTACCTTACGCCATACCCTATTCCTGGAAAGTACGCTGGCACTGAACCGTGCGTCAGCACGTAGTCTGACCCTCCCACGTTTCCGTACCCTCACCTGTGCCCTAAGCCTTGCCGTTCCCTAACCCTAACCCTAGCGCGGAATACAAACCCACCACCAGCCCTACACCTTACCTTTCGCCGTACCCTACTCCTGACCCGTACGCTGGCACTGACCCGTGCGTCAGCACGTAGCCTGACCCTCCCGCGTTTCCGTACCGTGACGTGTGCCCTAAGCCTTGCCGTTCCCTAACCCTAACCCTAGCCCAGAACGCAAATCCACCACCAGCCCTACACTTTATCCTACGCCGTTGCCTACTCCTGGCCGGTACGCTGGCACTGACCCGTGCGTCAGCACGTAGCCCGACCCTCCCACGTTTCTGTACCCTCACCTGTGCCCTAAGCCTTGCCGTTCCCTAACACTAACCCTAGCCTGAAACGGAAATCAACCACAAGCCCTACACCTTACCTTACGCCGTACCCTACTCCTGGCCCGTACGCTGTCACTGACACGTGCGTCAGCACGTAGCCTGACCCTCCCAAGTTGCCGTACCCTCACCTGTCCCCTAAGCCTTGCCGTTCCCTAACCCTAGCCCTAGCCCGGAACGGAAACCCACCACCAGCCCTCCACCTTACCTTACGCCGTACCCTATTCCTGGCCCGTACGCTGGCACTGAACCGTGCGTCAGCACGTAGCCTGACCGTCCCACGTTTCCGTACCCTCACCTGTGCCCTAAGCCTTGCCTTTCCCTAACCCTAACCCTAGCCCAGAACGCAAATCCACCACCAGCCCTACACTTTATCCTACGCCGTTGCCTACTCCTGGCCCGTACGCTCGCGCTGACCCGTGCGTCACCACGTAACCCGACACTCCCACGTTTCCGTACCCTCACCTGTGCCCTAAGCCTTGCCGTTCCCTAACCCTAACCCTAGCCTGGAACGTAAATCAACCACAAGCCCTACACCTTACCTTATGCCGTACCCTACTCCTGGCCCGTACGCAGGCAGTGACCCGTGCGTCAGCACGTAGCCTGACCCTCCCACGTTTCCATACCCTCACCTGTGCCCTAAGCCTTGCCGTTCCCTAACCCTAACCCTAGCCCGGAACGGAAACCCCCCACCATACCTACTCATTACCTTACGCCGTACCCTATTCCTAGCCCGTACGCTGGCACTGAACCGTGCGACACCACGTAGCCTGACCCTCCCACGTTTCCGTACCCTCACCTGTGCCCTAAGCCTTGCCGTTCCCTAACCCTAACCGTAGCCCGGAATAGAAACCCACCACCAGCCCTACACCTTACCTTATGCCGTACCCTACTCCTGACCCGTACGCTGGCACTGACCCGTGCGTCAGCACGTAGCCTCACCCTCCCACGTTTCCGTACCCTCACCTGTGCCCTAAGCCTTGCAGTTCCCTAACACTAACCCTAGCCCGGAACGCAAATCCACCACCAGCCCTACACTTTATCCTACGCCGTTGCCTACTCCTGGCCCGTATGCTGGCACTGACCCGTGCATCAGCACGTAGCCTGACCCTCCCACGTTTCCGTACCCTCACCTGTGCCCTAAGCCTTGCCGTTCCCTAACCCTAACCCTAGCCTGGAACGGAAACCACCCACCAGCCCTACAACTTACCTTTCGCCGTTGCCTACTCCTGGCCCGCACGCTGGCACTGACCCGTGCATCAGCACGTAGCCTGACCCTCCCACTTTTCCGTACCCTCACCTGTGCCCTAAGCCTTGCCGTTCACTAACCCTAACCCTAGCCCGGAACGGAAATCCACCACCAGCCCTACACCTTACCCTACGCCGTTGGCTACTCTTGGCCTGTACTCTGGCACTGACCCGTGCATCAGCACGTAGCCTTACCCTCCCGCGTTACCGTGCCCTGACATGTGCCCTAAGCCTTGCCGTTCCCTAACTCTAACCCTAGCCCACAACGCAAATCCACCACCAGCCCTACACTTTATCCTACGCCGTTGCCTACTCCTGGCCCATACGCTGGCACTGACCCGTGCGTCAGCACGTAGCCCGACCCTCCCACGTTTCCGTACCCTCACCTGTGCCCTACGCATTGCCGTTCCCTAACCCTAACCCTAGCCCGGAACGGAAACCCACCACCAGCCCTCCACCTTACCTTACGCCGTACCCTATTCCTGGCCCGTACGCTGGCACTGAATCGTGCGTCAGCACGTAGCCTGACCCTCCCACGTTTCCGTACCCTCACCTGTGCCCTAAGCCTTGCCGTTCCCTAACCCTAACCCTAGCCCAGAATAGAAACCCACCACCAGCCCTAAACCTTACCTTTCGCCGTACCCTACTCCTGACCCGTACGCTGGCACTGACCCGTGCGTCAGCACGTAGCCTGACCCTCCCACGTTTCCGTACCCTCACCTGTGCCCTAAGCCTTGCCGTTCCCTAACCCTAACCCTAGCCTGGAACGGAAATCAACCACAAGCCCTACACCTTACCTTACGCCGTAACCTACTCCTGGCCCGTACGCTGGCACTGACCCGTGCGTCAGCACGTAGCCTGACCCGCCCACGTTTCCGTACCCTCAACTGTGCCCTAAGCCTTGCCATTCCCTAACCCTAACCCTAGCCCGGAACGGAAACCCACCACCAGCCCTACACCTTACCTTACGCCGTACCCTATTCCTGGCCCGTACGCTGGCACTGAAACGTGCGTCAGCACGTAGCCTGACCCTCCCACGTTTCCGTACCTTCACCTGTGCCCTAAGCCTTGCCGTTCCCTAACCCTAACCCTAGCCTGGAACGGAAATCAACCACAAGCCCTACACCATAACTTACGCCGTACCCTACTCCTGGCCCGTACGCTGGCACTGACCCGTGCGTCAGCACGTAGCCTGACCCTCCCACGTTTCCGTAACCTTCACCTGTGCCCTAAGCCTTGCCATTGCCTAACCCTAACCCTAGCCCGGAACGGAAACCCACCACCAGCCCTACACCTTACCTTACGCCATACCCTATTCCTGGCCCGTACGCTGGCACTGAACCGTACGTCAGCACGTAGTCTGACCCTCCCACGTTTCCGTACCCTCTCCTGTGCCCTAAGCCTTGCCGTTCCCTAACCCTAACCCTAGCCCGGAATACAAACCCACCACCAGCCCTACACATTACCTTTCGCCGTACCCTACTCCTGACCCGTACGCTGGCACTGACCCGTGCGTCAGCACGTAGCCTGAGCCTCCCGCGTTTCCGTACCCTGACGTGTGCCCTAAGCCTTGCCATTCCCTAACCCTAAACCTAGCCAGGAACGGAAACCCACCATCAGCCCTACACCTTACCTTACGCCGTACCCTATTCCTGGCCCATACGCTGGCACTGAACCGTGCGTCAGCACGTAGCCTGACCCTCCCACGTTTCCGTACCCTCACCTGTGCCCTAAGCCTTGCCGTTCTCTAACCCTAACCCTAGCCCGGAACGGAAACCCCCCACCAGCCCTACACCTTACCCTACGCCGTTGCCAACTCCAGGCCTGTACTCTGGCACTGACCCGTGCATCAGCACGTAGCCTTACCGTCCCGCGTTTCCGTACCCTGACCTGTGCCCTAAGCCTTGCCGTTCCCTAACCATAACCCTAGCCCAGAACGCAAATCCACAACGAGCCCTACACTTTATCCTATGCCGTTGCCTACTCCTGGCCCGTACGCTGGCACTGACCCGTGCGTCAGCACGTAGCCCGACCCTCCCACGTTTCTGTACCCTCACATGTGCCCTAAGCCTTGCCGTTCCCTAAACCTTACCCTAGCCTGGAACGGAAATCAACCACAAGCCCTACACCTTACCTTATGCCGTACCCTACTCCTGGCCCGTACGCTGGCACTGACCCGTGCGTCAGCACATAGCCCGACCCTCCCACGTTTCCGTACCCTCACCTGTGCCCTAAGCATTGCCATTTCCTAACCCTAACCCTAGCCCGGAACGGAAACCCACCACCAGCCCTCCACCTTACCTTACGCCGTACCCTATTCCTGGCCCGTACGCTGGCACTGAATCGTGCGTCAGCACGTAGCCTGACCCTCCCACGTTTCCGTACGCTCACCTGTGCCCTAAGCCTTGCCGTTCCCTAACCCTAACCCTAGCCTGGAACGGAAATCAACAACAAGCCCTACACCTTACCTTACGCCGTACCCTACTCCTGGCCCGTACGCTGGCACTGACCCGTGCGTCAGCACGTAGCCTGACCCGCCCACGTTTCCGTACCCTCACCTGTGCCCTAAGACTTGCCATTCCCTAACCCTAACCCTAGCCCGGAACGGAAACCCACCACCAGCCCTACACCTTACCTTACGCCATACCCTATTCCTGGCCCGTACGCTGGCACTGAACCGTGCGTCAGCACGTAGCCGGACCCTCCCACGTTTCCGTACCTTCACCTGTGCCCTAAACCTTGCCGTTCCCTAACCCTAACCCTAGCCTGGAACGGAAATCAACCACAAGCCCTACACCTTACCTTACGCCGTACCCTACTCCTGGCCCGTACGCAGGCACTGACCCGTGCGTCAGCACGTAGCCTGACGCTCCCACGTTTCCGTACCCTCACCTGTGCCCTAAGCCTTGCCGTTGCCTAACCCTAACCCTAGCCCGGAACGGAAACCCACCACCAGCCGTACACCTTACCTTACGCCATACCCTATTCCTGGAAAGTACGCTGGCACTGAACCGTGCGTCAGCACGTAGTCTGACCCTCCCACGTTTCCGTACCCTCACCTGTGCCCTAAGCCTTGCCGTTCCCTAACCCTAACCCTAGCGCGGAATACAAACCCACCACCAGCCCTACACCTTACCTTTCGCCGTACCCTACTCCTGACCCGTACGCTGGCACTGACCCGTGCGTCAGCACGTAGCCTGACCCTCCCGCGTTTCCGTACCGTGACGTGTGCCCTAAGCCTTGCCGTTCCCTAACCCTAACCCTAGCCCGGAACGGAAACCCCCCACCATACCTACTCATTACCTTACGCCGTACCCTATTCCTAGCCCGTACGCTGGCACTGAACCGTGCGACACCACGTAGCCTGACCCTCCCACGTTTCCGTACCCTCACCTGTGCCCTAAGCCTTGCCGTTCCCTAACCCTAACCGTAGCCCGGAATAGAAACCCACCACCAGCCCTACACCTTACCTTATGCCGTACCCTACTCCTGACCCGTACGCTGGCACTGACCCGTGCGTCAGCACGTAGCCTCACCCTCCCACGTTTCCGTACCCTCACCTGTGCCCTAAGCCTTGCAGTTCCCTAACACTAACCCTAGCCCGGAACGCAAATCCACCACCAGCCCTACACTTTATCCTACGCCGTTGCCTACTCCTGGCCCGTACGCTGGCACTGACCCGTGCATCAGCACGTAGCCTGACCCTCCCACGTTTCCGTACCCTCACCTGTGCCCTAAGCCTTGCCGTTCCCTAACCCTAACCCTAGCCTGGAACGGAAGCCACCCACCAGCCCTACAACTTACCTTTCGCCGTTGCCTACTCCTGGCCCGCACGCTGGCACTGACCCGTGCATCAGCACGTAGCCTGACCCTCCCACTTTTCCGTACCCTCACCTGTGCCCTAAGCCTTGCCGTTCACTAACCCTAACCCTAGCCCGGAACGGAAATCCACCACCAGCCCTACACCTTACCCTACGCCGTTGGCTACTCTTGGCCTGTACTCTGGCACTGACCCGTGCATCAGCACGTAGCCTTACCCTCCCGCGTTACCGTGCTCTGACATGTGCCCTAAGCCTTGCCGTTCCCTAACTCTAACCCTAGCCCACAACGCAAATCCACCACCAGGCCTACACTTTATCCTACGCCGTTGCCTACTCCTGGCCCATACGCTGGCACTGACCCGTGCGTCAGCACGTAGCCCGACCCTCCCACGTTTCCGTACCCTCACCTGTGCCCTACGCATTGCCGTTCCCTAACCCTAACCCTAGCCCGGAACGGAAACCCACCACCAGCCCTCCACCTTACCTTACGCCGTACCCTATTCCTGGCCCGTACGCTGGCACTGAATCGTGCGTCAGCACGTAGCCTGACCCTCCCACGTTTCCGTACCCTCACCTGTGCCCTAAGCCTTGCCGTTCCCTAACCCTAACCCTAGCCCAGAATAGAAACCCACCACCAGCCCTAAACCTTACCTTTCGCCGTACCCTACTCCTGACCCGTACGCTGGCACTGACCCGTGCGTCAGCACGTAGCCTGACCCTCCCACGTTTCCGTACCCTCACATGTGCCCTAAGCCTTGCCGTTCCCTAACCCTAACCCTAGCCTGGAACGGAAATCAACCACAAGCCCTACACCTTACCTTACGCCGTAACCTACTCCTGGCCCGTACGCTGGCACTGACCCGTGCGTCAGCACGTAGCCTGACCCGCCCACGTTTCCGTACCCTCAACTGTGCCCTAAGCCTTGCCATTCCCTAACCCTAACCCTAGCCCGGAAAGGAAACCCACCACCAGCCCTACACCTTACCTTACGCCGTACCCTATTCCTGGCCCGTACGCTGGCACTGAAACGTGCGTCAGCACGTAGCCTGACCCTCCCACGTTTCCGTACCTTCACCTGTGCCCTAAGCCTTGCCGTTCCCTAACCCTAACCCTAGCCTGGAACGGAAATCAACAACAAGCCCTACACCTTACCTTACGCCGTACCCTACTCCTGGCCCGTACGCTGGCACTGACCCGTGCGTCAGCACGTAGCCTGACCCGCCCACGTTTCCGTACCCTCACCTGTGCCCTAAGCCTTGCCATTCCCTAACCCTTACCCTAGCCCGGAACGGAAACCCACTACCAGCCCTACACCTTACCTTACGCCATACCCTATTCCTGGCCCGTACGCTGGCACTGAACCGTGCGTCAGCACGTAGCCGGACCCTCCCACGTTTCCGTACCTTCACCTGTGCCCTAAACCTTGCCGTTCCCTAACCCTAACCCTAGCCTGGAACGGAAATCAACCACAAGCCCTACACCTTACCTTACGCCGTACCCTACTCCTGGCCCGTACGCAGGCACTGACCCGTGCGTCAGCACGTAGCCTGACGCTCCCACGTTTCCGTACCCTCACCTGTGCCCTAAGCCTTGCCGTTGCCTAACCCTAACCCTAGCCCGGAACGGAAACCCACCACCAGCCCTACACCTTACCTTACGCCATACCCTATTCCTGGAAAGTACGCTGGCACTGAACCGTGCGTCAGCACGTAGTCTGACCCTCCCACGTTTCCGTACGCTCACCTGTGCCCTAAGCCTTGCCGTTCCCTAACCCTAACCCTAGCGCGGAATACAAACCCACCACCAGCCCTACACCTTACCTTTCGCCGTACCCTACTCCTGACCCGTACGCTGGCACTGACCCGTGCGTCAGCACGTAGCCTGACCTTCCCGCGTTTCCGTACCGTGACGTGTGCCCTAAGCCTTGCCGTTCCCTAACCCTAACCCTAGCCCAGAACGCAAATCCACCACCAGCCCTACACTTTATCCTACGCCGTTGCCTACTCCTGGCCGGTACGCTGGCACTGACCCGTGCGTCAGCACGTAGCCCGACCCTCCCACGTTTCTGTACCCTCACCTGTGCCCTAAGCCTTGCCGTTCCCTAACACTAACCCTAGCCTGAAACGGAAATCAACCACAAGCCCTACACCTTACGTTACGCCGTACCCTACTCCTGGCCCGTACGCTGTCACTGACACGTGCGTCAGCACGTAGCCTGACCCTCCCAAGTTGCCGTACCCTCACCTGTGCCCTAAGCCTTGCCGTTCCCTAACCCTAGCCCTAGCCCGGAACGGAAACCCACCACCAGCCCTCCACCTTACCTTACGCCGTACCCTATTCCTGGCCCGTACGCTGGCACTGAACCGTGCGTCAGCACGTAGCCTGACCCTCCCACGTTTCCGTACCCTCACCTGTGCCCTAAGCCTTGCCTTTCCCTAACCCTAACCCTAGCCCAGAACGCAAATCCACCACCAGCCCTACACTTTATCCTACGCCGTTGCCTACTCCTGGCCCGTACGCTCGCGCTGACCCGTGCGTCACCACGTAACCCGACACTCCCACGTTTCCGTACCCTCACCTGTGCCCTAAGCCTTGCCGTTCCCTAACCCTAACCCTAGCCTGGAACGGAAATCAACCACAAGCCCTACACCTTACCTTATGCCGTACCCTACTCCTGGCCCGTACGCTGGCAGTGACCCGTGCGTCAGCACGTAGCCTGACCCTCCCACGTTTCCATACCCTCACCTGTGCCCTAAGCCTTGCCGTTCCCTAACCCTAACCCTAGCCCGGAACGGAAACCCCCCACCATACCTACTCATTACCTTACGCCGTACCCTATTCCTAGCCCGTACGCTGGCACTGAACCGTGCGACACCACGTAGCCTGACCCTCCCACGTTTCCGTACCCTCACCTGTGCCCTAAGCCTTGCCGTTCCCTAACCCTAACCGTAGCCCGGAATAGAAACCCACCACCAGCCCTACACCTTACCTTATGCCGTACCCTACTCCTGACCCGTACGCTGGCACTGACCCGTGCGTCAGCACGTAGCCTCACCCTCCCACGTTTCCGTACCCTCACCTGTGCCCTAAGCCTTGCCGTTCCCTAACCCTAACGCAAGCCCGGAACGGAAACCCACCACCAGCCCTACACCTTACCCTACACCGTTGCCTACTCCCGGCCTGTACTGTGGCACTGACCCGTGCATCAGCACGTAGCCTTACCCTCCCGCGTTTCCGTACCCTGACCTGTGCCCTAAGCCTTGCCGTTCCCTAACCCTAAACCTAGCCCGAAACGCAAATCCACCACCAGCCCTACACTTTATCCTACGCCGTTGCCTACTCCTGGCCCGTACGCTGGCACTGACCTGTGTGTCAGCACGTAGCCTGACCCTCCCACGTTTCCGTACCCTCACCTGTGCCCTAAGCCTTACCGTTCCCTAACCCTAACGCTAGCCCGGAACGGAAACCCACCACCAGCCCTACACGTTACCCTACGCCGTTGCCTACTCCTGGCCTATTCTCTGGCACTGACCCGTGCACAGGCACGTAGCCTTACCCTCCCGCGTTGCCGTACCCTGACCTGTGCCCTAAGCCTTGCCGTTCCCTAACCCTAACCCTAGCCTGGAACGGAACTCAACCACAAGCCCTACACCTTACCTTACGCCGTACCCTACTCCTGGCCCGTACGCTGGCACTGACCCGTACGTCAGCACGTAGCCTGACCCTCCCACGTTTCCGTACCCTCACCTGTGCCCTAAGCCTTGCCGTTCCCTAACCCTAACCTTAGCCAGGAACGGAAACCCACCACCAGCCCTACACCTTACCTTACGCCGTACCCTATTCCTGGCCCATACGCTGGCACTGAACCGTGCGTCAGCACGTAGCCTGACCCTCCCACGTTTCCGTACCCTCACCTGTGCCCTAAGCCTTGCCGTTCCCTAACCCTAACCCTAGCCCGGAATAGAAACCCACCACCAGCCCTACACCTTACCTTACGACGTACCCTACTCCTGAACCGTACGCTGGCACTGACCCGTGCGTCAGCACGTAGCCTGACGCTCCCACGTTTCCGTACCCTCACCTGTGCCCTAAGCCTTGCCATTCCCTAACCCTAACCCTAGCCCAGAACGCAAATCCACCACCAGCCCTACACTTTATCCTACGCCGTTGCCTACTCCTGGCCCGTACGCTGGCACTGACCCATGTGTCAGCACGTAGCCTGACCCTCCCACGTTTCCGTACCCTCACCTGTGCCCTAAGCCTTGCCGTTCCCTAACCGTAACCCTAGCCCGGAATAGAAACCCACCACCAGCCCTACACCTTACCTTACGACGTACCCTACTCCTGACCTGTACGCTGGCACTGACCCGTGCGTCAGCACGTAGCCTGACGCTCCCACGTTTCCGTACCCTCACCTGTGCCCTAAGCCTTGCCGTTCCCTAACCCTAACCCTAGCCCGGAATAGAAACCCACCACCAGCCCTACACCTTACCTTACGACGTACCCTACTCCTGAACCGTACGCTGGCACTGACCCGTGCGTCAGCACGTAGCCTGACGCTCCCACGTTTCCGTACCCTCACCTGTGCCCTAAGCCTTGCCATTCCCTAACCCTAACCCTAGCCCGGAACGCAAATCCACCACCAGCCCTACACTTTATCCTATGCCGTTGCCTACTCCTGGCCCGTACGCTGGCACTGACACGTGCGTCAGCACGTAGCCTGACCCTCCCACGTTTCCGTACCCTCACCTGTGCCCTAAGCCTTGCCGTTCCCTAACCCTAACCCTAGCCCAGAATAGAAACCCACCACCAGCCCTAAACCTTACCTTTCGCCGTACCCTACTCCTGACCCGTACGCTGGCACTGACCCGTGCGTCAGCACGTAGCCTGACCCTCCCACGTTTCCGTACCCTCACCTGTGCCCTAAGCCTTGCCGTTCCCTAACCCTAACCCTAGCCTGGAACGGAAATCAACCACAAGCCCTACACCTTACCTTACGCCGTACCCTACTCCTGGCCCGTACGCTGGCACTGACCCGTGCGTCAGCACGTAGCCTGACCCGCCCACGTTTCCGTACCCTCACCTGTGCCCTAAGCCTTGCCATTCCCTAACCCTAACCCTAGCCCGGAACGGAAACCCACCACCAGCCCTACACCTTACCTTACGCCGTACCCTATTCCTGGCCCGTACGCTGGCACTGAACCGTGCGTCAGCACGTAGCCTGACCCTCCCACGTTTCCGTACCTTCACCTGTGCCCTAAGCCTTGCCGTTCCCTAACCCTAACCCTAGCCTGGAATGGAAATCAACCACAAGCCCTACACCTTACCTTACGCCGTACCCTACTCCTGGCCCGTACGCTGGCACTGACCCGTGCGTCAGCACGTAGCCTGACCCTCACACGTTTCCGTAACCCTCACCTGTGCCCTAAGCCTTGCCGTTGCCTAACCCTAACCCTAGCCCGGAACGGAAACCCACCACCAGCCCTACACCTTACCTTACGCCATACCCTATTCCTGGCCCGTACGCTGGCACTGAACCGTGCGTCAGCACGTAGTCTGACCCTCCCACGTTTCCGTACCCTCACCTGTGCCCTAAGCCTTGCCGTTCCCTAACCCTAACTCTAGCCCGGAATACAAACCCACCACCAGCCCTACACCTTACCTTTCGCCGTACCCTACTCCTGACCCGTACGCTGGCACTGACCCGTGCGTCAGCACGTAGCCTGACCCTCCCGCGTTTCCGTACCCTGACGTGTGCCCTAAGCCTTGCCATTCCCTAACCCTAACCCTAGCCCAGAACGCAAATCCACCACCAGCCCTACACTTTATCCTACGCCGTAGCCAACTCCTGGCCCGTACGCTGGCATTGACCCGTGCGTCAGCACGTAGCACGACCCTCCCACGTTTCTGTACCCACACCTGTGCCCTAAGCCTTGCCGTTCCCTAACACTAACCCTAGCCTGAAACGGAAATCAATCACAAGCCCTACACCTTACCTTACGCCGTACCCTACTCCTGGCCCGTACGCTGTCACTGACCCGTGCGTCAGCACGTAGCCTGACCCTCCCACGTTTCCGTACCCTCACCTGTGCCCTAAGCCTTGCCTTTCCCTAACCCTAACCCTAGCCCAGAACGCAAATCCACCACCAGCCCTACACTTTATCCTACGCCGTTGCCTACTCCTGGCCCGTACGCTCGCGCTGACCCGTGCGTCACCACGTAACCCGACACTCCCACGTTTCCGTACCCTCACCTGTGCCCTAAGCCTTGCCGTTCCCTAACCCTAACCCTAGCCTGGAACGGAAATCAACCACAAGCCCTACACCTTACCTTATGCCGTACCCTACTCCTGGCCCGTAGGCTGGCAGTGACCCGTGCGTCAGCACGTAGCCTGACCCTCCCACGTTTCCATACCCTCACCTGTGCCCTAAGCCTTGCCGTTCCCTAACCCTAACCCTAGCCCGGAACGGAAACCCCCCACCATACCTACTCATTACCTTACGCCGTACCCTATTCCTAGCCCGTACGCTGGCACTGAACCGTGCGACACCACGTAGCCTGACCCTCCCACGTTTCCGTACCCTCACCTGTGCCCTAAGCCTTGCCGTTCCCTAACCCTAACCGTAGCCCGGAATAGAAACCCACCACCAGCCCTACACCTTACCTTATGCCGTACCCTACTCCTGACCCGTACGCTGGCACTGACCCGTGCGTCAGCACGTAGCCTCACCCTCCCACGTTTCCGTACCCTCACCTGTGCCCTAAGCCTTGCTGTTCCCTAACACTAACCCTAGCCCGGAACGCAAATCCACCACCAGCCCTAAACTTTATCCTACGCCGTTGCCTACTCCTGGCCCGTACGCTGGCACTGACCCGTGCATCAGCACGTAGCCTGACCCTCCCACGTTTCCGTACCCTCACCTGTGCCCTAAGCCTTGCCGTTCCCTAACCCTAACCCTAGCCTGGAACGGAAACCACCCACCAGCCCTACAACTTACCTTTCGCCGTTGCCTACTCCTGGCCCGCACGCTGGCACTGACCCGTGCATCAGCACGTAGCCTGACCCTCCCACTTTTCCGTACCCTCACCTGTGCCCTAAGCCTTGCCGTTCACTAACCCTAACCCTAGCCCGGAACGGAAATCCACCACCAGCCCTACACCTTACCCTACGCCGTTGGCTACTCTTGGCCTGTACTCTGGCACTGACCCGTGCATCAGCACGTAGCCTTACCCTCCCGCGTTACCGTGCCCTGACATGTGCCCTAAGCCTTGCCGTTCCCTAACTCTAACCCTAGCCCACAACGCAAATCCACCACCAGCCCTACACTTTATCCTACGCCGTTGCCTACTCCTGGCCCATACGCTGGCACTGACCCGTGCGTCAGCACGTAGCCCGACCCTCCCACGTTTCCGTACCCTCACCTGTGCCCTACGCATTGCCGTTCCCTAACCCTAACCCTAGCCCGGAACGGAAACCCACCACCAGCCCTCCACCTTACCTTACGCCGTACCCTATTCCTGGCCCGTACGCTGGCACTGAATCGTGCGTCAGCACGTAGCCTGACCCTCCCACGTTTCCGTACCCTCACCTGTGCCCTAAGCCTTGCCGTTCCCTAACCCTAACCCTAGCCCAGAATAGAAACCCACCACCAGCCCTAAACCTTACCTTTCGCCCTACCCTACTCCTGACCCGTACGCTGGCACTGACCCGTGCGTCAGCACGTAGCCTGACCCTCCCACGTTTCCGTACCCTCAACTGTGCCCTAAGCCTTGCCGTTCCCTAACCCTAACCCTAGCCTGGAACGGAAATCAACCACAAGCCCTACACCTTACCTTACGCCGTAACCTACTCCTGGCCCGTACGCTGGCACTGACACGTGCGTCAGCACGTAGCCTGACCCGCCCACGTTTCCGTACCCTCAACTGTGCCCTAAGCCTTGCCATTCCCTAACCCTAACCCTAGCCCGGAACGGAAACCCACCACCAGCCCTACACCTTACCTTACGCCTTACCCTATTCCTGGCCCGTACGCTGGCACTGAAACGTGCGTCAGCACGTAGCCTGACCCTCCCACGTTTCCGTACCTTCACCTGTGCCCTAAGCCTTGCCGTTCCCTAACCCTAACCCTAGCCTGGAACGGAAATCAACCACAAGCCCTACACCATAACTTACGCCGTACCCTAATCCTGGCCCGTACGCTGGCACTGACCCGTGCGTCAGCACGTAGCCTGACCCTCCCACGTTTCCGTAACCCTCACCTGTGCCCTAAGCCTTGCCATTGCCTAACCCTAACCCTAGCCCGGAACGGAAACCCACCACCAGCCCTACACCTTACCTTACGCCATACCCTATTCCTGGCCCGTACGCTGGCACTGAACCGTACGTCAGCACGTAGTCTGACCCTCCCACGTTTCCGTACCCTCTCCTGTGCCCTAAGCCTTGCCGTTCCCTAACCCTAACCCTAGCCCGGAATACAAACCCACCACCAGCCCTACACCTTACTTTTCGCCGTACCCTACTCCTGACCCGTACGCTGGCACTGACCCGTGCGTCAGCACGTAGCCTGACCCTCCCGCGTTTCCGTACCCTGACGTGTGCCCTAAGCCTTGCCATTCCCTAACCCTAACCCTAGCCCAGAACGCAAATCCACCACCAGCCCTACACTTTATCCTACGCCGTTGCCTACTCCTGGCCCGTACGCTGGCACTGACCCGTGCGTCAGCACGTAGCCCGACCCTCCCACGTTTCTGTACCCTCACCTGTGCCCTAAGCCTTGCCGTTCCCTAACACTAACCCTAGCCTGAAACGGAAATCAACCACAATCCCTACACCTTACCTTACGCCGTACCCTACACCTGGCCCGTACGCTGTCACTGACCCGTGCGTCAGCACGTAGCCTGACCCTCCCACGTTTCCGTACCCTCACCTGTGCCCTAAGCCTTGCCGTTCCCTAACCCTAACGCAAGCCCGGAACGGAAACCCACCACCAGCCCTACACCTTACCCTACACCGTTGCCTACTCCCGGCCTGTACTGTGGCACTGACCCGTGCATCAGCACGTAGCCTTACCCTCCCGCGTTTCCGTACCCTGACCTGTGCCCTAAGCCTTGCCGTTCCCTAACCCTAAACCTAGCCCGAAACGCAAATCCACCACCAGCCCTACACTTTATCCTACGCCGTTGCCTACTCCTGGCCCGTACGCTGGCACTGACCTGTGTGTCAGCACGTAGCCTGACCCTCCCACGTTTCCGTACCCTCACCTGTGCCCTAAGCCTTACCGTTCCCTAACCCTAACGCTAGCCCGGAACGGAAACCCACCACCAGCCCTACACGTTACCCTACGCCGTTGCCTACTCCTGGCCTATTCTCTGGCACTGACCCGTGCACAGGCTCGTAGCCTTACCCTCCCGCGTTGCCGTACCCTGACCTGTGCCCTAAGCCTTGCCGTTCCCTAACCCTAACCCTAGCCTGGAACGGAACTCAACCACAAGCCCTACACCTTACCTTACGCCGTACCCTACTCCTGGCCCGTACGCTGGCACTGACCCGTACGTCAGCACGTAGCCTGACCCTCCCACGTTTCCGTACCCTCACCTGTGCCCTAAGCCTTGCCGTTCCCTAACCCTAACCTTAGCCAGGAACGGAAACCCACCACCAGCCCTACACCTTACCTTACACCGTACCCTATTCCTGGCCCATACGCTGGCACTGAACCGTGCGTCAGCACGTAGCCTGACCCTCCCACGTTTCCGTACCCTCACCTGTGCCCTAAGCCTTGCCGTTCCCTAACCCTAACCCTAGCCCGGAATAGAAACCCACCACCAGCCCTACACCTTACCTTACGACGTACCCTACTCCTGAACCGTACGCTGGCACTGACCCGTGCGTCAGCACGTAGCCTGACGCTCCCACGTTTCCGTACCCTCACCTGTGCCCTAAGCCTTGCCATTCCCTAACCCTAACCCTAGCCCAGAACGCAAATCCACCACCAGCCCTACACTTTATCCTACGCCGTTGCCTACTCCTGGCCCGTACGCTGGCACTGACCCGTGTGTCAGCACGTAGCCTGACCCTCCCACGTTTCCGTACCCTCACCTGTGCCCTAAGCCTTGCCGTTCCCTAACCGTAACCCTAGCCCGGAATAGAAACCCACCACCAGCCCTACACCTTACCTTACGACGTACCCTACTCCTGACCTGTACGCTGGCACTGACCCGTGCGTCAGCACGTAGCCTGACGCTCCCACGTTTCCGTACCCTCACCTGTGCCCTAAGCCTTGCCGTTCCCTAACCCTAACCCTAGCCCGGAATAGAAACCCACCACCAGCCCTACACCTTACCTTACGACGTACCCTACTCCTGAACCGTACGCTGGCACTGACCCGTGCGTCAGCACGTAGCCTGACGCTCCCACGTTTCCGTACCCTCACCTGTGCCCTAAGCCTTGCCATTCCCTAACCCTAACCCTAGCCCGGAACGCAAATCCACCACCAGCCCTACACTTTATCCTATGCCGTTGCCTACTCCTGGCCCGTACGCTGGCACTGACACGTGCGTCAGCACGTAGCCTGACCCTCCCACGTTTCCGTACCCTCACCTGTGCCCTAAGCCTTGCCGTTCCCTAACCCTAACCCTAGCCCAGAATAGAAACCCACCACCAGCCCTAAACCTTACCTTTCGCCGTACCCTACTCCTGACCCGTACGCTGGCACTGACCCGTGCGTCAGCACGTAGCCTGACCCTCCCACGTTTCCGTACCCTCACCTGTGCCCTAAGCCTTGCCGTTCCCTAACCCTAACCCTAGCCTGGAACGGAAACCCACCACCAGCCCTACACCTTACCCTACGCCGTTGAATACTCCTGGCCTGTACTCTGGCACTGAACCATGCATCAGCACGTAGCCTTACCCTCCCGCGTTTCCGTACCCTGACCTGTGCCCTAAGCCTTGCCGTTCCCTAACCCTAACCCTAGCCCAGAACGCAAATCCACCACAAGCCCTACACTTTATCCTACGCCGTTGCCTACTCCTGGCCCGTACGCTGGCACTGACCCGTGCGTCAGCACGTAGCCCAACCCTCCCACATTTCCGTACCCTCACCTGTGCCCTAAGCCTTGCCGTTCCCTAACCCTAACCCTAGCCCGGAATAGAAATCTACCATCAGCCCTACACCTTACATTACGCCGTACCCTACTCCTGACACGTACGCTGGCACTGACACGTGTGTCAGCACGTAGCCTGACCCTCCCACGTTTCCATACCCTCACCTGTGCTCTAAGCCTTGCCTTTCCCTAACACTAACCCTAGCCCGGAACGCAAATCCACCACCAGCCATTCACTGTATCCTACGCCGTTGCGTACTCCTGGCCCGTACGCTGGCACTGACCCGTGCGTCAGCACGTAGCCCGACCCTCCCACGTTTCCGTACCCTCACCTGTGCCCTAAGCCTTGCCGTTCCCTAACCCTAACCCTAGCCAGGAATGGAAACCCACCACCAGCCCTACACCTTACCCAACGCCGTTGCCTACTCCTGGCCTGTACTCTGGCACTGACCTGTTCATCAGCATGTAGCCTTATCCACCCGCGTTTCCGTACCCTGACCTGCGCCCTAAGCCTTGCCGTTCCCTATCCCTAACCCTAGCCCAGAACGCAAATCCACCACCATTCCTACACTTTATCCTACGCCGTTGCCTACTCCTGGCCCGTACGCTGGCACTGACCCGTGCGTCAGCACGTAGCCCGACCCTCCAACGTTTCCGTACCCTCACCTGTGCCCTAAGACTTGCCGTTCCCTAACCCTAACGCTAGCCTGCAACGGAAACCCACCACCAGCCCTACACCTTACCTTACGCCTTTGCCTACTTCTGGCCCGTACGCTGACACTGACACATGCGTCAGCACTTAGCCTGACCCTCCCACGTTTCCGTAGCCTCACCTGTGCCCTAAGCCTTGCCATTCCCTAACCCTAACCCTAGCCTGGAACGGAAAACAACCACCAGCCCTACACCTTACCTTACGCCGTTGCATACTCCTGGCCCATACGCTGGCACAGACTCGTGCGTCAGCACGTAGCCTGACGCTCCCACGTTTCCGTACCCTCACCTGTGCCCTAAGCCTTGCCGTTCCCTAACCCTAACCCTAACCCTAGCCCGGAACGGAAAACCACCAACAGCCCTACACCTTACCCTACGCCGTTGCCTTCTCCCGGCCTGTACTCTGGCACTGACCCGTGCATCAGCACGTAGCCTTACCCTCCCGCGTTTCCGCACCCTGACCTGTGCCCTAAGCCTTGCCTTTCCCTAACCCTAACCCTCGCCCAGAACGCAAATTCACCACCAGCCCTACACTTATTCCTACGCCGTTGCCTACTCCTGGCCCGTACGCTGGCACTGACCCATGCGTCAGCACGTAGCCCGACCCTCTCACGTTTCCGTACCCTCACCTGTGCCCTAAGCCTTGCCGTTCCCTAACCCTAACCCTAGCCCGTAAAGGAAACCCACCACCAGCCCTACACCTTACCTTATGCCGTACCCTACTCCTGACCCGTACGCTGGCACTGAACCGTGCGTCAGCACGTAGCCTGACCCTCCCACGTTTCCGTACCCTCACCTGTGCCCTAAGCCTTGCCGTTCCCTAACCCTAACCCTAGCCTGGAACGGAAAACAACCACCTGCCGTACACCTTACCTTACGCCGTTGCCTACTACTCGCCCGTACGCTGGCATTGACCCGTGCGTCAGCACGTAGCCTGACCCTCCCACGTTTACGTACCCTCACCTGTGCCCTAAGCATTGCCGTTCCCTAAGCCTAACCCTAGCCCGGAACGGAAACCCACCACCAGCCCTCCACCTTACCTTACGCCGTACCCTATTCCTGGCCCGTACGCTGGCACTGAATCGTGCGTCAGCACGTAGCCTGACCCTCCCACGTTTCCGTACCCTCACCTGTGCCCTAAGCCTTGCCGTTCCCTAACCCTAACCCTAGCCCAGAATAGAAACCCACCACCAGCCCTAAACCTTACCTTTCGCCGTACCCTACTCCTGACCCGTACGCTGGCACTGACCCGTGCGTCAGCACGTAGCCTGACCCTCCCACGTTTCCGTACCCTCACCTGTGCCCTAAGCCTTGCCGTTCCCTAACCCTAACCCTAGCCTGGAACGGAAATCAACCACAAGCCCTACACCTTACCTTACGCCGTACCCTACTCCTGGCCCGTACGCTGGCACTGACCCGTGCGTCAGCACGTAGCCTGACCCGCCCACGTTTCCGTTCCCTCACCTGTGCCCTAAGCCTTGCCATTCCCTAACCCTAACCCTAGCCCGGAACGGAAACCCACCACCAGCCCTACACATTACCTTAAGCCGTACCCTATTCCTGGCCCGTACGCTGGCACTGAACCGTGCGTCAGCACGTAGCATGACCCTCCCACGTTTCCGTACCTTCACCTGTGCCCTAAGCCTTGCCGTTCCCTAACCCTAACCCTAGCCTGGAACGGAAATCAACCACAAGCCCTATACCTTACCTTACGCCGTACCCTACTCCTGGCCCGTACGCTGGCACTGACCCGTGCGTCAGCACGTAGCCTGACCCTCCCACGTTTCCGTACCCTCACCTGTGCCCTAAGCCTTGCCGTTGCCTAACCCTAACCCTAGCCCGGAACGGAAACCCACCACCAGCCCTACACCTTACCTTACGCCATACCCTACTCCTGACCCGTACTCTGGCACTGACCCGTGCGTCAGCACGTAGCCTGACCCTCCCGCGTTTCCGTACCCTGACGTGTGCCCTAAGCCTTGCCGTTCCCTAACCCTAACCCTAGCCCAGAACGCAAATCCACCACCAGCCCTACACTTTATCCTATGCCGTTGCCTACTCCTGGCCCGTACGCTGGCACTGACCCGTGCGTCAGCACGTAGCCCGACCCTCCCACGTTTCTGTACCCTCACCTGTGCCCTAAGCCTTGCCGTTCCCTAACACTAACCCTAGCCTGAAACGGAAATCAACCACAAGCCCTACACCTTACCTTACGCCGTACCCTACTCCTGGCCCGTACGCTGTCACTGACCCGTGCGTCAGCACGTAGCCTGACCCTCCCACGTTTCCGTACCCTCACCTGTGCCCTAAGCCTTGCCGTTCCCTAACCCTAACGCAAGCCCGGAACGGAAACCCACCACCAGCCCTACACCTTACCCTACACCGTTGCCTACTCCTGGCCAGTACTGTGGCACTGACCCGTGCATCAGCACGTAGCCTTACCCTCCCGCGTTTCCGTACCCTGACCTGTGCCCTAAGCCTTGCCGTTCCCTAACCCTAACCCTAGCCCGAAACGAAAATCCACCACCAGCCCTACACTTTATCCTACGCCGTTGCCTACTCCTGGCCCGTACGCTGGCACTGACCTGTGCGTCAGCACGTAGCCTGACCCTCCCACGTTTCCGTACACTCACCTGTGCCCTAAGCCTTACCGTTCCCTAACCCTAACGCTAGCCCGGAACGGAAACCCACCACCAGCCCTACACGTTACCCTACGCCGTTGCCTACTCCTGGCCTGTTCTCTGGCACTGACCCGTGCATCGGCACGTAGCCTTACCCTCCCGCGTTGCCGTACCCTGACCTGTGCCCTAAGCCTTGCCGTTCCCTAACCCTAACCCTAGCCTGGAACGGAAATCAACCAGAAGTCCTACACCTTACCTTACGCCGTACCCTACTCCTGGCCCGTACGCTGGCACTGACCCGTACGTCAGCACGTAGCCTGACCCTCCCACGTTTCCGTACCCTCACCTGTGCCCTAAGCCTTGCCGTTCCCTAACCCTAACCCTAGCCAAGAACGGAAACCCACCAGCAGCCCTACACCTTACCTTACGCCGTACCCTATTCCTGGCCCATACGCTGGCACTGAACCGTGCGTCAGCACGTAGCCTGACCCTCCCACGTTTCCGTACCCTCACCTATGCCCTAAGCCTTGCCGTTCCCTAACCCTAACCCTAGCCCGGAATAGAAACCCACCACCAGCCCTACACCTTACCTTACGACGTACCCTACTCCTGAACCGTACGCTGGCACTGACCCGTGCGTCAGCACGTAGCCTGACGCTCCCACGTTTCCGTACCCTCACCTGTGCCCTAAGCCTTGCCATTCCCTAACCCTAACCCTAGCCCGGAACGCAAATCCACCACCACCCCTACACTTTATCCTACGCCGTTGCCTACTCCTGGCCCGTACGCTGGCACTGACCCGTGCGTCAGCACGTAGCCTGACCCTCCCACGTTTCCGTACCCTCACCTGTGCCCTAAGCCTTGCCGTTCTCTAACCCTAACCCTAGCCCGGAACGGAAACCCCCCACCAGCCCTACACCTTACCCTACGCCGTTGCCAACTCCAGGCCTGTACTCTGGCACTGACCCGTGCATCAGCACGTAGCCTTACCCTCCCGCGTTTCCGTACCCTGACCTGTGCCCTAAGCCTTGCCGTTCCCTAACCATAACCCTAGCCCAGAACGCAAATCCACAACGAGCCCTACACTTTATCCTACGCCGTTGCCTACTCCTGGCCCGTACGCTGGCACTGACCCGTGCGTCAGCACGTAGCCCGACCCTCCCACGTTTCTGTACCCTCACCTGTGCCCTAAGCCTTGCCGTTCACTAACCCTAACCCTAGCCCGGAACGGAAACCCACCACCAGCCCTACACCTTACCCTACGCCGTTGCCTACTCTTGGCCTGTACTCTGGCACTGACCCGTGCATCAGCACGTATCCTTACCCTCCCGCGTTTCCGTGCCCTGACAGGTGCCCTAAGCCTTGCCGTTCCCTAACTCTAACCCTAGCCCACAACGCAAATCCACCACCAGCCCTACACTTTATCCTACGCCGTTGCCTACTCCTGGCCCATACGATGGCACTGACCCATGCGTCAGCACGTAGCCCAACCCTCCCACGTTTCCGTACCCTCACCTGTGCCCTAAGCATTGCCGTTCCCTAACCCTAACCCTAACCCGGAACGGAAACCCACCACCAGCCCTCCACCTTACCTTACGCCGTACCCTATTCCTGGCCCGTACGCTGGCACTGAATCGTGCGTCAGCACGTAGCCTGACCCTCCCACGTTTCCGTACCCTCACCTGTGCCCTAAGCCTTGCCGTTCCCTAACCCTAACCCTAGCCCAGAATAGAAACCCACCACCAGCCCTAAACCTTACCTTTCGCCGTACCCTACTCCTGACCCGTACGCTGGCACTGACCCGTTCGTCAGCACGTAGCCTGACCCTCCCACGTTTCCGTACCCTCACCTGTGCCCTAAGCCTTGCCGTTCCCTAACCCTAACCCTAGCCTGGAACGGAAATCAACCACAAGCCCTACACCTTACCTTACGCCGTACCCTACTCCTGGCCCGTACGCTGGCACTGACCCGTGCGTCAGCACGTAGCCTGACCCTCCCACGTTTCCGTACCCTCACCTGTGCCCTAAGCCTTGCCGTTCCCTAACCCTAACCGTAGCCCGGAATAGAAACCCACCACCAGCCCTACACCCTACCTTATGCCGTACCCTACTCCTGACCCGTACGCTGGCACTGACCCGTGCGTCAGCACATAGCCTCACCCTCCCACGTTTCCGTACCCTCACCTATGCCCTAAGCCTTGCAGTTCCCTAACACTAACCCTAGCCCGGAACGCAAATCCAACACCAGCCCTACACTTTATCCTACGCCGTTGCCTACTCCTGGCCCGTACGCTGGCACTGACCCGTGCATCAGCACGTAGCCTGACCCTCCCACGTTTCCGTACCCTCACCTGTGCCCTAAGCCTTGCCGTTCCCTAACCCTAACCCTAGCCTGGAACGGAAACCACCCACCAGCCCTACAACTTACCTTTCGCCGTTGCCTACTCCTGGCCCGCACGCTGGCACTGACCCGTGCATCAGCACGTAGCCTGACCCTCCCAGTTTTCCGTACCCTCACCTGTGCCCTAAGCCTTGCCATTCACTAACCCTAACCCTAGCCCGGAACGGAAAACCACCACCAGCCCTACACCTTACCTTACGCCGTTGCCTACTCTTGGCCTGTACTCTGGCACTGACCCGTGCATCAGCACGTAGCCTTACCCTCCCGCGTTTCCGTGCCCTGACATGTGCCCTAAGCCTTGCCGTTCCCTAACCCTAACCCTAGCCCACAACGCAAATCCACCACCAGCCCTACACTTTATCCTACGCCGTTGCCTACTCCTGGCACATACGCTGGCACTGACATGTGCGTCAGCACGTAGCCCGACCCTCCCACGTTTCCGTACCCTCACCTGTGCCCTAAGCATTGCCATTCCCTAACCCTAACCCTAGCCCGGAACGGAAACCCACCACCAGCCCTCCACCTTACCTTACACCGTACCCTATTCCTGGCCCGTACGCTGGCACTGAATCGTGCGTCAGCACGTAGCCTGACCCTCCCACGTTTCCGTACCCTCACCTGTGCCCTAAGCCTTGCCGTTCCCTAACCCTAACCCTAGCCCAGAATAGAAACCCACCACCAGCCCTAAACCTTACCTTTCGCCGTACCCTACTCCTGACCCGTACGCTGGCACTGACCCGTGCGTCAGCACGTAGCCTGACCCTCCCACATTTCCGTACCCTCACCTGTGCCCTAAGCCTTGCCGTTCCCTAACCCTAACCCTAGCCTGGAACGGAAATCAACCACAAGCCCTACACCTTACCTTACGCCGTACCCTACTCCTGGCCCGTACGCTGGCACTGACCCGTGCGTCAGCACGTAGCCTGACCCGCCCACGTTTCCGTACCCTCACCTGTGCCCTAAGCCTTGCCATTCCCTAACCCTAACCCTAGCCTGGAACGGAAACCCACCACCAGCCCTACACCTTACCTTACGCCGTACCCTATTCCTGGCCCGTACGCTGGCACTGAACCGTGCGTCAGCACGTAACCTGACCCTCCCACGTTTCCGTACCTTCACCTGTGCCCTAAGCCTTGCCGTTCCCTAACCCTAACCCTAGCCTGGAACGGAAACCCACCACCAGCCCTACACCTTACCTTACGCCGTACCCTATTCCTGGCCCGTACGCTGGCACTGACCCGTGTGTCAGCACGTAGCCTGACCCTCCCACGTTTCCGTAACCCTCACCTGTGCCCTAAGCCTTGCCGTTGCCAAACCCTAACCCTAGCCCGGAACGGAAACCCACCACCAGCCCTACACATTACCTTACGCCATACCCTATTCCTGGCCCGTACGCTGGCACTGAACCGTGCGTCAGCACGTAGTCTGACCCTCCCACGTTTCCGTACCCTCACCTGTGCCCTAAGCCTTGCCGTTCCCTAAACCTAACCCTAGCCCGGAATACAAACCCACCACCAGCCCTACACCTTACCTTTCGCCGTACCCTACTCCTGACCCGTACGCTGGCACTGACCCGTGCGTCAGCACGTAGCCTGACCCTCCCGCGTTTCCGTACCCTGATGTGTGCCCTAAGCCTTGCCATTCCCTAACCCTAACCCTAGCCCGGAACGCAAATCCACCACCAGCCCTACACTTTATCCTACGCCGTTGCCTACTCCTGGCCCGTACGCTGGAACTGACCCGTGCGTCAGCACGTAGCCCGACCCTCCCACGTTTCTGTACCCTCACCTGTGCCCTAAGCCTTGCCGTTCCCTAACACTAACCCTAGCCTGAAACGGAAATCAACCACAAGCCCTACACCTTACCTTACGCCGTACCCTACTCCTGGCCCATACGCTGTCACTGACCCGTGCGTCAGCACGTAGCCTGACCCTCCCAGGTTTCCGTACCCTCACCTGTGCCCTAAGCCTTGCCGTTCCCTAACCCTAACGCAAGCCCGGAACGGAAACCCACCACCAGCCCTACACCTTACCCTACACCATTGCCTACTCCTGGCCTGTACTGTGGCACTGACCCGTGCATCAGCACGTAGCCTTACCCTCCCGCGTTTCCGTACCCTGACCTGTGCCCTAAGCCTTGCCGTTCCCTAACCCTAACCCTAGCCCGAAACGCAAATCCACCACCAGCCCTACACTTTATCCTACGCCGTTGCCTACTCCTGGCCCGTACGCTGGCACTGACCTGTGCGTCACCACGTAGCCTGACCCTCCCACGTTTCCGTACCCTCACCTGTGCCCTAAGCCTTACCGTTCCCTAACCCTAACGCTAGCCCGGAACGGAAACCCACCACCAGCCCTACACGTTACCCTACGCCGTTGCCTACTCCTGGCCTGTTCTCTGGCACTGACCCGTGCATCGGCACGTAGCCTTACCCTCCCGCGTTGCCGTACCCTGACCTGTGCCCTAAGCCTTGCCGTTCCCTAACCCTAACCCTAGCCTGGAACGGAAATCAACCACAAGCCCTACACCTTACCTTACGCCGTACCCTACTCCTGGCCCGTACGCTGGCACTGACCCGTACGTCAGCACGTAGCCTGACCCTCCCACGTTTCCGTACCCTCACCTGTGCCCTAAGCCTTGCCGTTCCCTAACCCTAACCCTAGCCAGGAACGGAAACCCACCACCAGCCCTACACCTTACCTTACGCCGTACCCTATTCCTGGCCCATACGCTGGCACTGAACCGTGCGTCAGCACGTAGCCTGACCCTCCCACGTTTCCGTACCCTCACCTATGCCCTAAGACTTGCCGTTCCCTAACCGTAACCCTAGCCCGGAATACAAACCCACCACCAGCCCTACACCTTACCTTACGACGTACCCTACTCTTGAACCGTACGCTGGCACTGACCCGTGCGTCAGCACGTAGCCTGACGCTCCCACGTTTCCGTACCCTCACCTGTGCCCTAAGCCTTGCCATTCCCTAACCCTAACCCTAGCCCGGAACGCAAATCCACCACCAGCCCTACACTTTATCCTACGCCGTTGCCTACTCCTGGCCCGTACGCTTGCACTGACCCGTGCGTCAGCACGTAGCCTGACCCTCCCACGTTTCTGTACCCTCACCTGTGCCCTAAGCCTTGCCGTTCCCTAACCGTAACCCTAGCCCGGAATAGAAACCCACCACCAGCCCTACACCTTACCTTACGACGTACCCTACTCCTGACCTGTACGCTGGCACTGACCCGTGCGTCAGCACGTAGCCTGACGCTCCCACGTTTCCGTACCCTCACCTGTGCCCTAAGCCTTGCCGTTCCCTAACCCTAACCCTAGCCCGGAACGCAAATCCACCACCAGCCCTACACTTTATCCAACGCCGTTGCCTACTCCTGGCCCGTACGCTGGCACTGACCCGTGCGTCAGCACGTAGCCTGACCCTCCCACGTTTCCGTACCCTCACCTGTGCCCTAAGCCTTGCCGTTCTCTAACCCTAACCCAAGCCCGGAACGGAAACCCCCCACCAGCCCTACACCTTACCCTACGCCGTTGCCAACTCCAGGCCTGTACTCTGGCACTGACCCGTGCATCAGCACGTAGCCTTACCCTCCCGCATTTCCGTACCCTGACCTGTGCCCTAAGCCTTGCCGTTCCCTAACCATAACCCTAGCCCAGAACGCAAATCCACAACCAGCCCTACACTTTATCCTACGCCGTTGCCTAGTCCTGGCCCATACGCTGGCACTGACCCGTGCGTCAGCACGTAGCCCGACCCTCCCACGTTTCTGTACTCTCACATGTGCCCTAAGCCTTGCCGTTCCCTAACCCTAACCCTAGCCCGGAACGGAAACCCACCACCAGCCCTCCACCTTACCTTACGCCGTACCCTATTCCTGGCCCGTACGCTGGCACTGAACCGTGCGTCAGCACGTAGCCTGACCCTCCCACGTTTCCGTACCCTCACCTGTGCCCTAAGCCTTGCCTTTCCCTAACCCTAACCCTAGCCCAGAACGCAAATCCACCACCAGCCCTACACTTTATCCTACGCCGTTGCCTACTCCTGGCCCGTACGCTCGCGCTGACCCGTGCGTCAGCACGTAACCCGACCCTCCCACGTTTCCGTACCCTCACCTGTGCCCTAAGCCTTGCCGTTCCCTAACCCTAACCCTAGCCTGGAACGGAAATCAACCACAAGCCCTACACCATACCTTATGCCGTACCCTACTCCTGGCCCGTACACTGGCAGTGACCCGTGCGTCAGCACGTAGCCTGACCCTCCCACGTTTCCATACCCTCACCTGTGCCCTAAGCCTTGCCGTTCCCTAACCCTAACCCTAGCCCGGAACGGAAACCCACCACCATACCTACTCATTACCTTACGCCGTACCCTATTCCTAGCCCGTACGCTGGCACTGAACCGTGCGACACCACGTAGCCTTACCCTCCCACGTTTCCGTACCCTCACCTGTGCCCTAAGACTTGCCGTTCCCTAACCCTAACCGTAGCCCGGAATAGAAACCCACCACCAGCCCTACACCTTACCTTATGCCGTACCCTACTCCTGACCCGTACGCTGGCACTGACCCGTGCGTCAGCACGTAGCCTCACCCTCCCACGTTTCCGTACCCTCACCTGTGCCCTAAGCCTTGCAGTTCCCTAACACTAACCCTAGCCCGGAACGCAAATCCACCACCAGCCCTACACTTTATCCTACGCCGTTGCCTACTCCTGGCCCGTACGCTGGCACTGACCCGTGCATCAGCACGTAGCCTGACCCTCCCACGTTTCCGTACCCTCACCTGTGCCCTAAGCCTTGCCGTTCCCTAACCCTAACCCTAGCCTGGAACGGAAACCACCCAACAATCCTACAACTTACCTTTCGCCGTTGCCTACTCCTGGCCCGCACGCTGGCACTGACCCGTGCATCAGCACGTAGCCTGACCCTCCCACTTTTCCGTACCCTCACCTGTGCCCTAAGCCTTGCCGTTCACTAACCCTAACCCTAGCCCGGAACGGAAACCCACCACCAGCCCTACACCTTACCCTACGCCGTTGCCTACTCCTGGCCTCTACTCTGGCACTGATCAGTGCATCAGCACGTAGACTTACCCTCCCGCGTTTCCGTTCCCTCCCCTGTGCCCTAAGCCTTGCCGTTCCCTAACCCTAACCCTAGCCTGGAACAGAAATCAACCACAAGCCTTACACCTTACCTTACGCCGTACCCTACTCCTGGCCCATACGCTGGCACTGACCCGTGCGTCAGCACATAGCCTGACCATCCCACGTTTCCGTACACTCACCTGTGCCCTAAGCCTTGCCTTTCCCTAACCCTAACCCTAGCCCGGTATGGAAACTCACCCCAGCCCTACACCTTACCCTACGCCGTTGCCTACTCTTGGCCTGTACTCTGGCACTGACCCGTGCATCAGCACGTAGCCTTACCCTCCCGCGTTTCCGTACCCTGACCTGTGCCCTAAGCCTTGCCGTTCCCTAACACTAACCCTAGCCCGAAACGCAAATCCACCACCAGCCCTACACTTTATCCTACGCCGTTGCCTACTCCTGGCCCGTACGCTGGCACTGACCTGTGCGTCAGCACGTAGCCTGACCCTCCCACGTTTCCGTACCCTCACCTGTGCCCTAAGCCTTACCGTTCCCTAACCCTAACGCTACCCCGGAACGGAAACCCACCACCAGCCCTACACCTTACCCTACGCCGTTGCCTACTCCTGGCCTGTACTCTGGCACTGACCCGTGCATCAGCACGTAGCCTTACCCTCCCGCGTTTCCGTACCCTGACTTGTGCCCTAAGCCTTGCCGTTCCCTAACACTAACCCTAGCCCACAACGCAAATCCACCACCAGCCCTACACTTTATCCTACGCCGTTGCCTACTCCTGGACCGTACGCTGGCACTGACCCGTGCGTCAGCACGTAGCCCGACCCTCCCACGTTTCCGTACCCTCACCAGTGCCCTAAGCCTTGCCGTTCCCTAACCCTAACCCTAGCCTGGAACGGAAATCAACAACAAGCCATACACCTTACCTTACGCCGTACCCTACTCCTGGCCCGTACGCTGGCACTGAACCGTGCGTCAGCACGTAGCCTTACCCTCCCGCGTTTCCGTACCCTGACCTGTGACCTAAGCCTTGCCGTTCCCTAACCCTAACCCTAGCCCAGAACGCAAATCCACCACCAGCCCTACACTTTATCCTACGCCGTTGCCTACTCCTAGCCCGTACGCTGGCACTGACCTGTGCGTCAGCACGTAGCCTGACCCTCCCACGTTTCCGTACCCTCACCTGTGCCCTAAGCCTTGCCGTTCCCTAACCCTAACCCTAGACCGGAACGCAAATCCACCACCAGCCCTACACTTTATCCTACGCCGTTGCCTACTCCTGGCCCGTTCGCTGGCACTGACCCATGCGTCAGCACGTAGCCTGACCCTGCCACGTTTCTGTACCCTCACCTGTGCCCTAAGCCTTACTGTTCTCTAACCCTAACCCTAGCCCGGAACGGAAACCCACCACCAGCCCTACACCTTACCTTATGCCGTACCCTACTCCTGACCCGTACGCTGGCACTGACCCGTGCGTCAGCACGTAGCCCGACCCTCCCACGTTTCCGTACCCTCACCTGTGCCCTAAGCCTTGCCGTTCCCTAATCCTAACCCTAGCCCAGAACGGAAACCCACCACCAGCCCTACACGTTACCCTACGCCATTGCCTACTCCTGGCCTGTACTCTGGCACTGACCCGTGCATCAGCACGTAGCCTTACCCTCCCGCGTTGCCGTACCCTGAGCTGTGCCCTAAGCCTTACCGTTCCCTAACCCTAACCCTAGCCTGGAACGGAAATCAACCACAAGCCCTACACCTTACCTTACGCCGTACCCTACTCCTGGCCCGTACGCTGGCACTGACCCGTACGTCAGCACGTAGCCTGACCCTCCCACGTTTCCGTACCCTCACCTGTGCCCTAAGCCTTGCCGTTCCCTAACCCTAACCCTAGCCAGGAACGGAAACCCACCACCAGCCCTACACCTTACCTTACGCCGTACCCTATTCCTGGCCCATACGCTGGCACTGAACCGTGCGTCAGCACATAGCCTGACCCTCCCACGTTTCCGTACCCTCACCTATGCCCTAAGCCTTGCCGTTCCCTAACCCTAACCCTAGCCCGGAATAGAAACCCACCACCAGCCCTACACCTTACCTTACGACGTACCCTACTCCTGACCCGTACGCTGGCACTGACCCGTGCGTCAGCACGTAGCCTGACGCTCCCACGTTTCCGTACCCTCACCTGTGCCCTAAGCCTTGCCATTCCCTAACCCTAACCCTAGCCCGGAACGCAAATCCACCACCAGCCCTACACTTTATCCTACGCCGTTGCCTACTCCTGGCCCGTACGCTGGCACTGACCCGTGCGTCAGCACGTAGCCTGACCCTCCCACGTTTCCGTACCCTCACCTGTGCCCTACGCCTTGCCGTTCCCTAACCGTAACCCTAGCCCGGAATAGAAACCCACCACCAGCCCTAAACCTTACCTTACGACGTACCCTACTCCTGACCTGTACGCTGGCACTGACCCGTGCATCAGCACGTAGCCTGACGCTCCCACGTTTACGTACCCTCACCTGTGCCCTAAGCCTTGCCGTTCCCTAACCATAACCCTAGCCCGGAACGCAAATCCACCACCAGCCCTACACTTTATCCAACGCCGTTGCCTACTCCTGGCCCGTACGCTGGCACTGACCCGTGCGTCAGCACGTAGCCTGACCCTCCCACGTTTCCGTACCCTCACCTGTGCCCTAAGCCTTGCCGTTCTCTAACCCTAACCCTAGCCCGGAACGGAAATCCCCCACCAGCCCTACACCTTACCCTACGCCGTTGCCAACTCCAGGCCTGTACTCTGGCACTGACCCGTGCATCAGCACGTAGCCTTACCCTCCCGCGTTTCCGTACCCTGACCTGTGCCCTAAGCCTTGCCGTTCCCTAACCATAACCCTAGCCCAGAACGCAAATCCACAACCAGCCCTACACTTTATCCTACGCCGTTGCCTACTCCTGGCCCGTACGCTGGCACTGACCCGTGCGTCAGCACGTAGCCCGACCCTCCCACGTTTCTGTACCCTCACATGTGCCCTAAGCCTTGCCGTTCCCTAAACCTTACCCTAGCCTGGAACGGAAATCAACCACAAGCCCTACACCTTACCTTATGCCGTACCCTACTCCTGGCCCGTACGCTGGCACTGACCCGTGCGTCAGCACGTAGCCTGACCCTCCCACGTTTCCGTACCCTCAACTGTGCCCTAAGCCTTGCCGTACCCTAACCCTAACCCTAACCCGGAACGGAAACCCACCACCAGCCCTCCACCTTACCTTACGCCGTACCCTATTCCTGGCCCGTACGCTGGCACTGAACCGTGCGTCAGCACGTAGCCTGACCCTCCCCCGTTTCCGTAACCTCACCTGTGCCCTAAGCCTTGCCGTTCCCTAACCCTAACCCTAGCCTGGAACGGAAATCAACCACAAGCCCTACACCTTACCTTATGCCGTACCCTACTCCTGGCCCGTACGCTGGCAGTGACCCGTGCGTCAGCACGTAGCCTGACCCTCCCACGTTTCCATACCCTCACCTGTGCCCTAAGCCTTGCCGTTCCCTAACCCTAACCCTAGCCCGGAACTGAAACCCACCACCAGCCCTACTCATTACCTTACGCCGTACCCTATTCCTAGCCCGTACGCTGGCACTGAACCGTGCGACACCACGTAGCCTTACCCTCCCACGTTTCCGTACCCTCACCTGTGCCCTAAGCCTTGCAGTTCCCTAACCCTAACCGTAGCCCGGAATAGAAACCCACCACCAGCCCTACACCTTACCTTATGCCGTACGTACCCTACTCCTGACCCGTACGCTGGCACTGACCCGTGCGTCAGCACGTAGCCTCACCCTCCCACGTTTCCGTACCCTCACTTATGCCCTAAGCCTTGCAGTTCCCTAACACTAACCCTAGCCCAGAACGCAAATCCACCACCAGCCCTACACTTTATCCTACGCCGTTGCCTACTCCTGGCCCGCACGCTGGCACTGACCCGTGCATCAGCACGTAACCTGACCCTCCCACTTTTCCGTACCCTCACCTGTGCCCTAAGCCTTGCCGTTCACTAACCCTAACACTAGCCCGGAACGGAAACCCACCACCAGCCCTACACCTTACCCTACGCCGTTGCCTACTCCTGGCCTCTACTCTGGCACTGATCAGTGCATCAGCACGTAGACTTACCCTCCCCCGTTTCCGTTCCCTCCCCTGTGCCCTAAGCCTTGCCGTTCCCTAACCCTAACCCTAGCCTGGAACAGAAATCAACGACAAGCCTTACACCTTACCTTACGCCGTACCCTACTCCTGGCCCATATGCTGGCACTGACCCGTGCGTCAGCACATAGCCTGACCATCCCACGTTTCCGTACACTCACCTGTGCCCTAAGCCTTGCCTTTCCCTAACCCTAACCCTAGCCCGGTATGGAAACTCACCCCAGCCCTACACCTTACCCTACGCCGTTGCCTACTCTTGGCCTGTACTCTGGCACTGACCCGTGCATCAGCACGTAGCCTTACCCTCCCGCGTTTCCATGCCCTGACATGTGCCCTAAGCCTTGCCGTTCCCTAACTCTAACCCTAGCCCACAACGCAAATCCACCACCAGCCCTACACTTTATCCTACGCCGTTGCCTACTCCTGGCCCATACGCTGGCACTGACCTGTGCGTCAGCACGTAGCCCGACCCTCCCACGTTTCCGTACCCTCACCTGTGCCCTAAGCATTGCCGTTCCCTAAGCCTAACCCTAGCCTTGAACCGAAACCCACCACCAGCCCTACACCTTACCTTATCCCGTACCCTATTCCTGGCCCGTACGCTGGCACTGAACCGTGCGTCAGCATGTAGCCTGCCCCTCCCACGTTTCCGTACCCTCACCTGTGCCCTAAGCCTTGCCGTTCCCTAACCCTAACCCTAGCCCTGAACGCAAATCCACCAACAGTCCTACACTTTATCCTATGCCGTTGCCGTCTCCTGGCCCGTACGCTAGCACTGACCCGTGCGTCAGCACGTAGCCTGACCCTCCAACGTTTCCGTACCCTCACCTGTGCCCTAAGCCTTGCCGTTCACTAACCCTAACCCTAGCCCGGAACGGAAACCCACCACCAGCCCTACACCTTACCCTACGCCGTTGCCTACTCCTGGCCTCTACTCTGGCACTGATCAGTGCATCAGCACGTAGACTTACCCTCCCGCGTTTCCGTTCCATCCCCTGTGCCCTAAGCCTTGCCGTTCCATAACCCTAACCCTAGCCTGGAACAGAAATCAACCACAAGCCTTACACCTTACCTTACGCCGTACCCTACTCCTGGCCCATACGCTGGCACTGACCCGTGCGTCAGCACATAGCCTGACCCTCCCACATTTCCGTACACTCACCTGTGCCCTAACCCATGCCTTTCCCTAACCCTAACCCTAGCCCGGTATGGAAACTCACCCCAGCCCTACACCTTACCCTATGCCGTTGCCTACTCCTGGCCCGTACTCTAGCACTGACCTGTGCATTAGCACGTAGCCTTACCCTCCCGCGTTTCCGTACCCTCACCTGTGCCCTAAGCCTTGCCGTTCCCTATCCCTAACCCTAGCCAGGAATGGAAACCCATCACCAGCCCTACACCTTACCTTACGCAGTACCCTACTCCTGGCCTGTACGCTGGCACTGATCCGTGCATCAGCACGTAGCCTTACCCTCCCGCGTTTCCGTACCCTGACCTGTGCCCTAAGCCTTGCCGTTCCATAACCATAACCCTAGGCCAGAACGCAAATCCACAACCAGCCCTACACTTTATCCTACGCCGTTGCCTACTCCTGGCCCGTACGCTGGCACTGACCCATGCGTCAGCACGTAGCCCGACCCTCCCACGTTTCCGTACCCTCACATGTGCCCTAAGCCTTGCCGTTCCCTAAACCTTACCCTAGCCTGGAACGGAAATCAACCACAAGCCCTACACCTTACCTTATGCCGTACCCTACTCCTGGCCCGTACGCTGGCAGTGACCCGTGCGTCAGCACGTAGCCTGACCCTCCCACGTTTCCATACCCTCACCTGTGCCCTAAGCCTTGCCGTTCCCTAACCCTAACCCTAGCCCGGAACGGAAACCCACCACCAGCCCTACTCATTACCTTACGCCGTACCCTATTCCTAGCCCGTACGCTGGCACTGAACCGTGCGACACCACGTAGCCTTACCCTCCCACGTTTCCGTACCCTCACCTGTGCCCTAAGCCTTGCCGTTCCCTAACCCTAACTGTAGCCCGGAATAGAAACCCACCACCAGCCCTACACCTTACCTTATGCCGTACCCTACTCCTGACCCGTACGCTGGCACTGACCCGTGCGTCAGCACGTAGCCTCACCCTCCCACGTTTCCGTACCCTCACCTGTGCCCTAAGCCTTGCAGTTCCCTAACACTAACCCTAGCCCGGAACGCAAATCCACCACCAGCCCTACACTTTATCCTACGCCGTTGCCTACTCCTGGCCTGTACGCTGGCAGTGACCCGTGCATCAGCACGTAGCCTGACCCTCCCACGTTTCCGTACCCTCACCTGTGCCCTAAGGCTTGCCGTTCCCTAACCCTAACCCTAGCCTGGAACGGAAACCACCCACCAGCCCTACAACTTACCTTTCGCCGTTGCCTACTCCTGGCCCGCACGCTGGCACTGACCCGTGCATCAGCACGTAGCCTGACCCTCCCACTTTTCCGTACCCTCACCTGTGCCCTAAGCCTTGCCGTTCACTAACCCTAACCCTAGCCCAGAACGGAAACCCACCACCAGCCCTACACCTTACCCTACGCCGTTGCCTACTCCTGGCCTCTACTCTGGCACTGATCAGTGCATCAGCACGTAGACTTACCCTCCCGCGTTTCCGTTCCCTCCCCTGTGCCCTAAGCCTTGCCTTTCCCTAACCCTATCCCTAGCCTGGAACAGAAATCAACCACAAGCCTTACACCTTACCTTACACCGTACCCTACTCCTGGCCGATACACTGGCACTGACCCGTGCGTCAGCACATAGCCTGACCATCCCACGTTTCCGTACACTCACCTGTGCCCTAAGCCTTGCCTTTCCCTAACCCTAACCCTAGCCCGGTATGGAAACTCACCCCAGCCCTACACCTTACCCTACGCCGTTGCCTACTCTTGGCCTGTACTCTGGCACTGACCCGTGCATCAGCACGTAGCCTTACCCTCCCGCGTTTCCGTGCCCTGACATGTGCCCTAAGCCTTGCCGTTCCCTAACTCTAACCCTAGCCCACAACGCAAATCCACCACCAGCCCTACACTTTATCCTACGCCGTTGCCTACTCCTGGCCCATACGCTGGCACTGACCAGTGCGTCAGCACGTAGCCCGACCCTCCCACGTTTCCGTACCCTCACCTGTGCCCTAAGCATTGCCGTTCCCTAAGCCTAACCCTAGCCTTGAACCGAAACCCACCACCAGCCCTACACCTTACCTTACCCCGTACCCTATTCCTGGCCCGTACGCTGGCACTGAACCGTGCGTCAGCATGTAGCCTGACCCTCCCACGTTTCTGTACCCTCACCTGTGCCCTAAGCCTTGCCGTTCCCTAACCCTAACCCTAGCCCTGAACGCAAATCCACCACCAGCCCTACACTTTATCCTATGCCGTTGCCGACTCCTGGCCCGTACGCTAGCACTGACCCGTGCGTCAGCACGTAGCCTGACCCTCCAACGTTTCCGTACCCTCACCTGTGCCCTAAGCCTTGCCGTTCCCTAACCCTAACCCTACCCCGGAACGGAAACCCACCACCAGCCCTACACCTTACCCTACGCCGTTGCCTACTCCTGGCCTCTACTCTGGCACTGATCAGTGCATCAGCACGTAGACTTACCCTCCCGCGTTTCCGTTCCCTCCCCTGTGCCCTAAGCCTTGCCGTTCCATAACCCTAACCCTAGCCTGGAACAGAAATCAACCACAAGCCTTACACCTTACCTTACGCCGTACCATACTCCTGGCCCATACGCTGGCACTGACCCGTGCGTCAGCACATAGCCTGACCCTCCCACGTTTCCGTACACTCACCTGTGCCCTAAGCCTTGCCTTTCCCTAACCCTAACCCTAGCCCGGTATGGAAACTCACCCCAGCCCTACACCTTACCCTATGCCGTTGCCTACTCCTGGCCCGTACTCTAGCACTGACCTGTGCATTAGCACGTAGCCTTACCCTCCCGCGTTTCCGTACCCTCACCTGTGCCCTAAGCCTTGCCGTTCCCTATCCCTAACCCTAGCCAGGAATGGAAACCCATCACCAGCCCTACACCTTACCTTACGCAGTACCCTACTCCTGGCCTGTACGCTGGCACTGACCCGTGCATCAGCACGTAGCCTTACCCTCCCGCGTTTCCGTACCCTGACCTGTGCCCTAAGCCTTGCCGTTCCCTAACCATAACCCTAGCCCAGAACGCAAATTCACAACCAGCCCTACACTTTATCCTACGCCGTTGCCTACTCCTGGCCCGTACGCTGGCACTGACCCGAGCCGCAGCACGTAGCCCGACCCTCCCACGTTTCCATACCCTAACCAGTGCCCTAAGCCTTGCCGTTCCCTAACCCTAACCCTAGCCCGGAACGGAAACCCACCACCAGCCCTACTCCTTACCCTACGCCGTTGCCAACTCCTGGCCCATACGCTAGCACTCACCTGTGCGTCATCGCGTAGCCTTACCTTCCCGCGTTTCCGTACCCTCACCTGTGCCCTAAGCCTTGCCGTTCCCTAACCCTAACTCTAGCCCGGAACGGAAACCCTCCACCAGCCCTACACCTTGCCCTACGCTGTTGCCTACTCCTGGCCTGTACGCTGGCATTGACCCGTGCATCAGCAAGTAGCCTTACCCTCCCGCGTTTCCATACCCTGACCTGTGCCCTAAGCCTTGCCGTTTCCTAACCCTAACAATAGCCCGAATCGCAAATCCACCACCAGCCCTACACTTTATCCTACGCCGTTGCCTACTCCTGGACCGTACGCTGGCACTGTCCCGTGCGTCAGCACGTATCCCGACCCTCCCACGTTTCCGTACCCTCACCTGTGCCCTAAGCCTTGCCGTTCCCTAACCCTAACCCTAGCCCGGAACGGAAACCCACCACAAGCCCTACACCTTACCTTACACCGTTCCCTACTCCTGGCCCATACGCTGGCACTAAACCATGCGTCAGCACGTAGCCTGGCCCTCCCACATTTCCGTACCCTCACCTGTGCTCAAACCCTTTCCGTTCCCTAACGCTAACCCTAGCCCGGAACGCAAATCCACCACCAGCCATACACCTTACATTACGCCGTACCCTACTCCTGGCCCGTACGCTGGCACTGACCCGTGCGTCAGCACGTAGCCTGACCATCCCACCTTTCCGTTCTCTCACCTGTGCCCTAAGCCTTGCCATTCCCTAAACCTAACCCTAGCCCAGAACGCAAACCCACCACCAGCCCTACACCTTACCCTACGCCGTTGCCTACAACTGGCCTTTACGCTGGTACTGACCAGTGCGTCAGCACGTAGCCTTACCCTCCCGCGTTTCCGTACCCTCACCTGTGCCCTAAGCCTTACCATTACCTAACCCTAACCCTAGCCCAGAACGCAAATCCAACACCAGCCCTACAGCATACCCTACGCCGTTGCCTACTCCTGGCCCGTACGCTGGCACTGACCCGTGCATCAGCACGTAGCCTTACCCTCCCGCGTTTCCGTACCCTGACTTGTGCCCTAAGCCTTGCCGTTCCCTAACACTAACCCTAGCCCACAACGCAAATCCACCACCAGCCCTACACTTTATCCTACGCCGTTGCCTACTCCTGGACCGTACGCTGGCACTGACCCGTGCGTCAGCACGTAGCCTGACCCTCCCACGTTTCCGTACCCTCACCAGTGCCCTAAGCCTTGCCGTTCCCTAACCCTAACCCTAGCCTGGAACGGAAATCAACAACAAGCCATACACCTTACCTTACGCCGTACCCTACTCCTGGCCCGTACGCTGGCACTGACCCGTGCGTCAGCACGTAGCCTTACCCTCCCGCGTTTCCGTACCCTGACCTGTGACCTAAGCCTTGCCGTTCCCTAACCCTAACCCTAGCCCAGAACGCAAATCCACCACCAGCCCTACACTTTATCCTACGCCATTGCCTACTCCTAGCCCGTACGCTGGCACTGACCTGTGCGTCAGCACGTAGCCTGACCCTCCCACGTTTCCGTACCCTCACCTCTGCCCTAAGCCTTGCCGTTCCCTAACCCTAACCCTAGACCGGAACGCAAATCCACCACCAGCCCTACACTTTATCCTACGCCGTTGCCTACTCCTGGCCCGTACGCTGGCACTGACCCATGCGTCAGCACGTAGCCTGACCCTGCCACGTTTCTGTACCCTCACCTGTGCCCTAAGCCTTACTGTTCTCTAACCCTAACCCTAGCCCGGAACGGAAACCCACCACCAGCCCTACACCTTACCTTATGCCGTACCCTACTCCTGACCCGTACGCTGGCACTGACCCGTGCGTCAGCACGTAGCCCGACCCCCCCACGTTTCCGTACCCTCACCTGTGCCCTAAGCCTTGCCGTTCCCTAATCCTAACCCTAGCCCAGAACGGAAACCCACCACCAGCCCTACACGTTACCCTACGCCATTGCCTACTCCTGGCCTGTACTCTGGCACTGACCCGTGCATCAGCACGTAGCCTTACCCTCCCGCGTTGCCGTACCCTGAGCTGTGCCCTAAGCCTTGCCGTTCCCTAACCCTAACCCTAGCCTGGAACGGAAATCAACCACAAGCCCTACACCTTACCTTACGCCGTACCCTACTCCTGGCCCGTACGCTGGCACTGACCCGTACGTCAGCACGTAGCCTGACCCTCCCACGTTTCCATACCCTCACCTGTGCCCTAAGCCTTGCCGTTCCCTAACCCTAACCCTAGCCAGGAATGGAAACCCACCACCAGCCCTACACCTTACCTTACGCCGTACCCTATTCCTGGCCCGTACGCTGGCACTGAACCGTGCGTCAGCACGTAGCCTGACCCTCCCACGTTTCCGTACCCTCACCTATGCCCTAAGCCTTGCCGTTCCCTAACCCTAACCCTAGCCCGGAATAGAAACCCACCACCAGCCCTACACCTTACCTTACGACGTACCCTACTCCTGACCCGTACGCTGGCACTGACCCGTGCGTCAGCACGTAGCCTGACGCTCCCACGTTTCCGTACCCTCACCTGTGCCCTAAGCCTTGCCATTCCCTAACCCTAACCCTAGCCCGGAACGCAAATCCACCACCAGCCCTACACTTTATCCTACGCCGTTGCCTACTCCTGGCCCGTACGCTGGCACTGACCCGTGTGTCAGCACGTAGCCTGACCCTCCCACGTTTCCGTACCCTCACCTGTGCCCTAAGCCTTGCCGTTCCCTAACCGTAACCCTAGCCCGGAATAGAAACCCACCACCAGCCCTAAACCTTACCTTACGACGTACCCTACTCCTGACCTGTACGCTGGCACTGACCCGTGCGTCAGCACGTAGCCTGACGCTCCCACGTTTACGTACCCTCACCTGTGCCCTAAGCCTTGCCGTTCCCTAACCATAACCCTAGCCCGGAACGCAAATCCACCACCAGCCCTACACTTTATCCAACGCCGTTGCCTACTCCTGGCCCGTACGCTGGCACTGACCCGTGCGTCAGCACGTAGCCTGACCCTCCCACGTTTCCGTACCCTCACCTGTGCCCTAAGCCTTGCCGTTCTCTAACCCTAACCCTAGCCCGGAACGGAAATCCCCCACCAGCCCTACACCTTACCCTACGCCGTTGCCAACTCCAGGCCTGTACTCTGGCACTGACCCATGCATCAGCACGTAGCCTTACCCTCCCGCGTTTCCGTACCCTGACCTGTGCCCTAAGCCTTGCCGTTCCCTAACCATAACCCTAGACCAGAACGCAAATCCACAACCAGCCCTACACTTTATCCTACGCCGTTGCCTACTCCTGGCCCGTACGCTGGCACTGACCCGTGCGTCAGCACGTAGCCCGACCCTCCCACGTTTCTGTACCCTCACATGTGCCCTAAGCCTTGCCGTTCCCTAAACCTTACCCTAGCCTGGAACGGAAATCAACCACAAGCCCTACACCTTACCTTATGCCGTACCCTACTCCTGGCCCGTACGCTGGCACTGACCCGTGCGTCAGCACGTAGCCTGACCCTCCCACGTTTCCGTACCCTCAACTGTGCCCTAAGCCTTGCCGTACCCTAACCCTAACCCTAGCCCGGAACGGAAACCCACCACCAGCCCTCCACCTTACCTTACGCCGTACCCTATTCCTGGCCCGTACGCTGGCACTGAACCGTGCGTCAGCACGTAGCCTGACCCTCCCCCGTTTCCGTACCCTCACCTGTGCCCTAAGCCTTGCCGTTCCCTAACCCTAACCCTAGCCTGGAACGGAAATCAACCACAAGCCCTACACCTTACCTTATACCGTACCCTACTCCTGGCCCGTACGCTGGCAGTGACCCGTGCGTCAGCACGTAGCCTGACCCTCCCACGTTTCCATACCCTCACCTGTGCCCTAAGCCTTGCCGTTCCCTAACCCTAACCCTAGCCCGGAACTGAAACCCACCACCAGCCCTACTCATTACCTTACGCCGTACCCTATTCCTAGCCCGTACGCTGGCACTGAACCGTGCGACACCACGTAGCCTTACCCTCCCACGTTTCCGTACCCTCACCTGTGCCCTAAGCCTTGCCATTCCCTAACCCTAACCGTAGCCCGGAATAGAAACCCACCACCAGCCCTACACCTTACCTTATGCCGTACCCTACTCCTGACCCGTACGCTGGCACTGACCCGTGCGTCAGCACGTAGCCTCACCCTCCCACGTTTCCGTACCCTCACTTATGCCCTAAGCCTTGCAGTTCCCTAACACTAACCCTAGCCCGGAACGCAAATCCACCACCAGCCCTACACTTTATCCTACGCCGTTGCCTACTCCTGGCCCGCACGCTGGCACTGACCAGTGCATCAGCACGTAGCCTGACCCTCCCACTTTTCCGTACCCTCACCTGTGCCCTAAGCCTTGCCGTTCACTAACCCTAACACTAGCCCGGAACGGAAACCCACCACCAGCCCTACACCTTACCCTACGCCGTTGCCTACTCCTGGCCTCTACTCTGGCACTGATCAGTGCATCAGCACGTAGACTTACCCTCCCCCGTTTCCGTTCCCTCCCCTGTGCCCTAAGCCTTGCCGTTCCCTAACCCTAACCCTAGCCTGGAACAGAAATCAACCACAAGCCTTACACCTTACCTTACGCCGTACCCTACTCCTGGCCCATATGCTGGCACTGACCCGTGCGTCAGCACATAGCCTGACCATCCCACGTTTCCGTACACTCACCTGTGCCCTAAGCCTTGCCTTTCCCTAACCCTAACCCTAGCCCGGTATGGAAACTCACCCCAGCCCTACACCTTACCCTACGCCGTTGCCTACTCTTGGCCTGTACTCTGGCACTGACCCGTGCATCAGCACGTAGCCTTACCCTCCCGCGTTTCCGTGCCCTGACATGTGCCCTAAGCCTTGCCGTTCCCTAACTCTAACCCTAGCCCACAACGCAAATCCACCACCAGCCCTACACTTTATCCTACGCCGTTGCCTACTCCTGGCCCATACGCTGGCACTGACCCGTGCGTCAGCACGTAGCCCGACCCTCCCACGTTTCCGTACCCTCACCTGTGCCCTAAGCATTGCCGTTCCCTAAGCCTAACCCTAGCCTTGAACCGAAACCCACCACCAGCCCTACACCTTACCTTATCCCGTACCCTATTCCTGGCCCGTATGCTGGCACTGAACCGTGCGTCAGCATGTAGCCTGCCCCTCCCACGTTTCCGTACCCTCACCTGTGCCCTAAGCCTTGCCATTCCCTAACCCTAACCCTAGCCCTGAACGCAAATCCACCACCAGTCCTACACTTTATCCTATGCCGTTGCCGTCTCCTGGCCCGTACGCTAGCACTGACCCGTGCGTCAGCACGTAGCCTGACCCTCCAACGTTTCCGTACCCTCACCTGTGCCCTAAGCCTTGCCGTTCACTAACCCTAACCCTAGCCCGGAACGGAAACCCACCACCAGCCCTACACCTTACCCTACGCCGTTGCCTACTCCTGGCCTCTACTCTGGCACTGATCAGTGCATCAGCACGTAGACTTACCCTCCCGCGTTTCCGTTCCCTCCCCTGTGCACTAAGCCTTGCCGTTCCATAACCCTAACCCTAGCCTGGAACAGAAATCAACCACAAGCCTTACACCTTACCTTACGCCGTACCCTACTCCTGGCCCATACGCTGGCACTGACCCATGCGTCAGCACATAGCCTGACCCTCCCACGTTTCCGTACACTCACCTGTGCCCTAAGCCATGCCTTTCCCTAACCCTAACCCTAGCCCGGTATGGAAACTCACCCCAGCCCTACACCTTACCCTATGCCGTTGCCTACTCCTGGCCCGTACTCTAGCACTGACCTGTGCATTAGCACGTAGCCTTACCCTCCCGCGTTTCCGTACCCTCACCTGTGCCCTAAGCCTTGCCGTTCCCTATCCCTAACCCTAGCCAGGAATGGAAACCCATCACCAGCCCTACACCTTACCTTACGCAGTACCCTACTCCTGGCCTGTACGCTGGCACTGATCCGTGCATCAGCACGTAGCCTTACCCTCCCGCGTTTCCGTACCCTGACCTGTGCCCTAAGCCTTGCCGTTCCATAACCATAACCCTAGGCCAGAACGCAAATCCACAACCAGCCCTACACTTTATCCTACGCCGTTGCCTACTCCTGGCCCGTACGCTGGCACTGACCCGTGCGTCAGCACGTAGCCCGACCCTCCCACGTTTCCGTACCCTCACATGTGCCCTAAGCCTTGCCGTTCCCTAAACCTTACCCTAGCCTGGAACGGAAATCAACCACAAGCCCTACACCTTACCTTATGCCGTACCCTACTCCTGGCCCGTACGCTGGCAGTGACCCGTGCGTCAGCACGTAGCCTGACCCTCCCACGTTTCCATACCCTCACCTGTGCCCTAAGCCTTGCCGTTCCCTAACCCTAACCCTAGCCCGGAACGGAAACCCACCACCAGCCCTACTCATTACCTTACGCCGTACCCTATTCCTAGCCCGTACGCTGGCACTGAACCGTGCGACACCACGTAGCCTTACCCTCCCACGTTTCCGTACCCTCACCTGTGCCCTAAGCCTTGCCGTTCCCTAACCCTAACCGTAGCCCGGAATAGAAACCCACCACCAGCCCTACACCTTACCTTATGCCGTACCCTACTCCTGAACCGTACGCTGGCACTGACCCGTGCGTCAGCACGTAGCCTCACCCTCCCACGTTTCCGTACCCTCACCTGTGCCCTAAGCCTTGCAGTTCCCTAACACTAACCCTAGCCCGGAACGCAAATCCACCACCAGCCCTACACTTTATCCTACGCCGTTGCCTACTCCTGGCCCGTACGCTGGCACTGACCCGTGCATCAGCACGTAGCCTGACCCTCCCACGTTTCCGTACCCTCACCTGTGCCCTAAGCCTTGCCGTTCCCTAACCCTAACCCTAGCCTGGAACGGAAACCACCCACCAGCCCTACAACTTACCTTTCGCCGTTGCCTACTCCTGGCCCGCACGCTGGCACTGACCCGTGCATCAGCACGTAGCCTGACCCTCCCACTTTTCCGTACCCTCACCTGTGCCCTAAGCCTTGCCGTTCACTAACCCTAACCCTAGCTCAGAACGGAAACCCACCACCAGCCCTACACCTTACCCTACGCCGTTGCCTACTCCTGGCCTCTACTCTGGCACTGATCAGTGCATCAGCACGTAGACTTACCCTCCCGCGTTTCCGTTCCCTCCCCTGTGCCCTAAGCCTTGCCTTTCCCTAACCCTATCCCTAGCCTGGAACAGAAATCAACCACAAGCCTTACACCTTACCTTACACCGTACCCTACTCCTGGCCCATACGCTGGCACTGACCCGTGCGTCAGCACATAGCCTGACCATCCCACGTTTCCGTACACTCACCTGTGCCCTAAGCCTTGCCTTTCCCTAACCCTAACCCTAGCCCGGTATGGAAACTCACCCCAGCCCTACACCTTACCCTACGCCGTTGCCTACTCTTGGCCTGTACTCTGGCACTGACCCGTGCATCAGCACGTAGCCTTACCCTCCCGCGTTTCCGTGCCCTGACATGTGCCCTAAGCCTTGCCGTTCCCTAACTCTAACCCTAGCCCACAACGCAAATCCACCACCAGCCCTACACTTTATCCTACGCCGTTGCCTACTCCTGGCCCATACGCTGGCACTGACCCGTGCGTCAGCACGTAGCCCGACCCTCCCACGTTTCCGTACCCTCACCTGTGCCCTAAGCATTGCCGTTCCCTAAGCCTAACCCTAGCCTTGAACCGAAACCCACCACCAGCCCTACACCTTACCTTACCCCGTACCCTATTCCTGGCCCGTACGCTGGCACTGAACCGTGCGTCAGCATGTAGCCTGACCCTCCCACGTTTCCGTACCCTCACCTGTGCCCTAAGCCTTGCCGTTCCCTAACCCTAACCCTAGCCCTGAACGCAAATCCACCACCAGCCCTACACTTTATCCTATGCCGTTGCCGACTCCTGGCCCGTACGCTAGCACTGACCCGTGCGTCAGCACGTAGCCTGACCCTCCAACGTTTCCGTACCCTCACCTGTGCCCTAAGCCTTGCCGTTCCCTAACCCTAACCCTAGCCCGGAACGGAAACCCACCACCAGCCCTACACCTTACCCTACGCCGTTGCCTACTCCTGGCCTCTACTCTGGCACTGATCAGTGCATCAGCACGTAGACTTACCCTCCCGCGTTTCCGTTCCCTCCCCTGTGCCCTAAGCCTTGCCGTTCCATAACCCTAACCCTAGCCTGGAACAGAAATCAACCACAAGCCTTACACCTTACCTTACGCCGTACCCTACTCCTGGCCCATACGCTGGCACTGACCCGTGCGTCAGCACATAGCCTGACCCTCCCACGTTTCCGTACACTCACCTGTGCCCTAAGCCTTGCCTTTCCCTAACCCTAACCCTAGCCCGGTATGGAAACTCACCCCAGCCCTACACCTTACCCTATGCCGTTGCCTACTCCTGGCCCGTACTCTAGCACTGACCTGTGCATTAGCACGTAGCCTTACCCTCCCGCGTTTCCGTACCCTCACCTGTGCCCTAAGCCTTGCCGTTCCCTATCCCTAACCCTAGCCAGGAATGGAAACCCATCACCAGCCCTACACCTTACCTTACGCAGTACCCTACTCCTGGCCTGTACGCTGGCACTGACCCGTGCATCAGCACGTAGCCTTACCCTCCCGCGTTTCCATACCCTGACCTGTGCCCTAAGCCTTGCCGTTCCCTAACCATAACCCTAGCCCAGAACGCAAATTCACAACCAGCCCTACACTTTATCCTACGCCGTTGCCTACTCATGGCCCGTACGCTGGCACTGACCCGAGCCGCAGCACGTAGCCCGACCCTCCCACGTTTCCATACCCTAACCAGTGCCCTAAGCCTTGCCGTTCCCTAACCCTAACCCTAGCCCGGAACGGAAACCCACCACCAGCCCTACTCCTTACCCTACGCCGTTGCCAACTCCTGGCCCATACGCTAGCACTCACCTGTGCGTCATCGCGTAGCCTTACCCTCCCGCGTTTCCGTACCCTCACCTGTGCCCTAAGCCTTGCCGTTCCCTAACCCTAACTCTAGCCCGGAACGGAAACCCTCCACCAGCCCTACACCTTGCCCTACGCTGTTGCCTACTCCTGGCCTGTACGCTGGCATTGACCCGTGCATCAGCAAGTAGCCTTACCCTCCCGCGTTTCCATACCCTGACCTGTGCCCTAAGCCTTGCCGTTTCCTAACCCTAACAATAGCCCGAATCGCAAATCCACCACCAGCCCTACACTTTATCCTACGCCGTTGCCTACTCCTGGCCCGTACCCTGGCACTGTCCCGTGCGTCAGCACGTATCCCGACCCTCCCACGTTTCCGTACCCTCACCTGTGCCCTAAGCCTTGCCGTTCCCTAACCCTAACCCTAGCCCGGAACGGAAACCCACCACAAGCCCTACACCTTACCTTACACCGTTCCCTACTCCTGGCCCATACGCTGGCACTAAACCATGCGTCAGCACGTAGCCTGGCCCTCCCACATTTCCGTACCCTCACCTGTGCTCAAACCCTTTCCGTTCCCTAATGCTAACCCTAGCCCGGAACGCAAATCCACCACCAGCCGTACACCTTACATTACGCCGTACCCTACTCCTGGCCCGTACGCTGGCACTGACCCGTGCGTCAGCACGTAGCCTGACCGTCCCACCTTTCCGTTCTCTCACCTGTGCCCTAAGCCTTGCCATTCCCTAAACCTAACCCTAGCCCAGAACGCAAACCCACCACCAGCCCTACACCTTACCCTACGCCGTTGCCTACTACTGGCCTTTACGCTGGTACTGACCAGTGCGTCAGCACGTAGCCTTACCCTCCCGCGTTTCCGTACCCTCACCTGTGCCCTAAGCCTTACCATTACCTAACCCTAACCCTAGCCCAGAACGCAAATCCAACACCAGCCCTACAGCATACCCTACGCCGTTGCCTACTCCTGGCCCGTACGCTGGCACTGACCCGTGCATCAGCACGTAGCCTTACCCTCCCGCGTTTCCGTACCCTGACTTGTGCCCTAAGCCTTGCCGTTCCCTAACACTAACCCTAGCCCACAACGCAAATCCACCACCAGCCCTACACTTTATCCTACGCCATTGCCTACTCCTGGACCGTACGCTGGCACTGACCCGTGCGTCAGCACGTAGCCCGACCCTCCCACGTTTCCGTACCCTCACCAGTGCCCTAAGCCTTGCCGTTCCCTAACCCTAACCCTAGCCTGGAACGGAAATCAACAACAAGCCATACACCTTACCTTACGCCGTACCCTAATCCTGGCCCGTACGCTGGCACTGACCCGTGCGTCAGCACGTAGCCTTACCCTCCCGCGTTTCCGTACCCTGACCTGTGACCTAAGCCTTGCCGTTCCCTAACCCTAACCCTAGCCCAGAACGCAAATCCACCACCAGCCCTACACTTTATCCTACGCCATTGCCTACTCCTAGCCCGTACGCTGGCACTGACCTGTGCGTCAGCACGTAGCCTGACCCTCCCACGTTTCCGTACCCTCACCTGTGCCCTAAGCCTTGCCGTTCCCTAACCCTAACCCTAGACCGGAACGCAAATCCACCACCAGCCCTACACTTTATCCTACGCCGTTGCCTACTCCTGGCCCGTACGCTGGCACTGATCCATGCGTCAGCACGTAGCCTGACCCTGCCACGTTTCTGTACCCTCACCTGTGCCCTAAGCCTTACTGTTCTCTAACCCTAACCCTAGCCCGGAACGGAAACCCACCACCAGCCCTACACCTTACCTTATGCCGTACCCTACTCCTGACCCGTACGCTGGCACTGACCCGTGCGTCAGCACGTAGCCCGACCCCCCCACGTTTCCGTACCCTCACCTGTGCCCTAAGCCTTGCCGTTCCCTAATTCTAACCCTAGCCCAGAACGGAAACCCACCACCAGCCCTACACGTTACCCTACGCCATTGCCTACTCCTGGCCTGTACTCTGGCACTGACCCGTGCATCAGCACGTAGCCTTACCCTCCCGCGTTGCCGTACCCTGAGCTGTGCCCTAAGCCTTGCCGTTCCCTAACCCTAACCCTAGCCTGGAACGGAAATCAACCACAAGCCCTACACCTTACCTTACGCCGTACCCTACTCCTGGCCCGTACGCTGGCACTGACCCGTACGTCAGCACGTAGCCTGACCCTCCCACGTTTCCGTACCCTCACCTGTGCCCTAAGCCTTGCCGTTCCCTAACCCTAACCCTAGCCAGGAACGGAAACCCACCACCAGCCCTACACCTTACCTTACGCCGTACCCTATTCCTGGCCCGTACGCTGGCACTGAACCGTGCGTCAGCACGTAGCCTGACCCTCCCACCTTTCCGTACCCTCACCTATGCCCTAAGCCTTGCCGTTCCCTAACCCTAACCCTAGCCCGGAATAGAAACCCACCACCAGCCCTACACCTTACCTTACGACGTACCCTACTCCTGACCCGTACGCTGGCACTGACCCGTGCGTCAGCACGTAGCCTGACGCTCCCACGTTTCCGTACCCTCACCTGTGCCCTAAGCCTTGCCATTCCCTAACCCTAACCCTAGCCCGGAACGCAAATCCACCACCAGCCCTACACTTTATCCTACGCCGTTGCCTACTCCTGGCCCGTACGCTGGCACTGACCCGTGCGTCAGCACGTAGCCTGACCCTCCCACGTTTCCGTACCCTCACCTGTGCCCTAAGTCTTGCCGTTCCCTAACCGTAACCCTAGCCCGGAATAGAAACCCACCACCAGCCCTAAACCTTACCTTACGACGTACCCTACTCCTGACCTGTACGCTGGCACTGACCCGTGCGTCAGCACGTAGCCTGACGCTCCCACGTTTACGTACCCTCACCTGTGCCCTAAGCCTTGCCGTTCCCTAACCATAACCCTAGCCCGGAACGCAAATCCACCACCAGCCCTACACTTTATCCAACGCCGTTGCCTACTCCTGGCCCGTACGCTGGCACTGACCCGTGCGTCAGCACGTAGCCTGACCCTCCCACGTTTCCGTACCCTCACCTGTGCCCTAAGCCTTGCCGTTCTCTAACCCTTACCCTAGCCCGGAACGGAAATCCCCCACCAGCCCTACACCTTACCCTACGCCGTTGCCAACTCCAGGCCTGTACTCTGGCACTGACCCGTGCATCAGCACGTAGCCTTACCCTCCCGCGTTTCCGTACCCTGACCTGTGCCCTAAGCCTTGCCGTTCCCTAACCATAACCCTAGCCCAGAACGCAAATCCACAACCAGCCCTACACTTTATCCTACGCCGTTGCCTACTCCTGGCCCGTACGCTGGCACTGACCCGTGCGTCAGCACGTAGCCCGACCCTCCCACGTTTCTGTACCCTCACATGTGCCCTAAGCCTTGCCGTTCCCTAAACCTTACCCTAGCCTGGAACGGAAATCAACCACAAGCCCTACACCTTACCTTATGCCGTACCCTACTCCTGGCCCGTACGCTGGCACTGACCCGTGCGTCAGCACGTAGCCTGACCCTCCCACGTTTCCGTACCCTCAACTGTGCCCTAAGCCTTGCCGTACCCTAACCCTAACCCTAGCCCGGAACGGAAACCCACCACCAGCCCTCCACCTTACCTTACGCCGTACCCTATTCCTGGCCCGTACGCTGGCACTGAACCGTGCGTCAGCACGTAGCCTGACCCTCCCCCGTTTCCGTACCCTCACCTGTGCCCTAAGCCTTGCCGTTCCCTAACCCTAACCCTAGCCTGGAACGGAAATCAACCACAAGCCCTACACCTTACCTTATGCCGTACCCTACTCCTGGCCCGTACGCTGGCAGTGACCCGTGCGTCAGCACGTAGCCTGACCCTCCCACGTTTCCATACCCTCACCTGTGCCCTAAGCCTTGCCGTTCCCTAACCCTAACCCTAGCCCGGAACTGAAACCCACCACCAGCCCTACTCATTACCTTACGCCGTACCCTATTCCTAGCCCGTACGCTGGCACTGAACCGTGCGACACCACGTAGCCTTACCCTCCCACGTTTCCGTACCCTCACCTGTGCCCTAAGCCTTGCCATTCCCTAACCCTAACCGTAGCCCGGAATAGAAACCCACCACCAGCCCTACACCTTACCTTATGCCGTACCCTACTCCTGACCCGTACGCTGGCACTGACCCGTGCGTCAGCACGTAGCCTCACCCTCCCACGTTTCCGTACCCTCACTTATGCCCTAAGCCTTGCAGTTCCCTAACACTAACCCTAGCCCGGAACGCAAATCCACCACCAGCCCTACACTTTATCCTACGCCGTTGCCTACTCCTGGCCCGCACGCTGGCACTGACCCGTGCATCAGCACGTAGCCTGACCCTCCCACTTTTCCGTACCCTCACCTGTGCCCTAAGCCTTGCCGTTCACTAACCCTAACACTAGCCCGGAACGGAAACCCACCACCAGCCCTACACCTTACCCTACGCCGTTGCCTACTCCTGGCCTCTACTCTGGCACTGATCAGTGCATCAGCACGTAGACTTACCCTCCCCCGTTTCCGTTCCCTCCCCTGTGCCCTAAGCCTTGCCGTTCCCTAACCCTAACCCTAGCCTGGAACAGAAATCAACCACAAGCCTTACACCTTACCTTACGCCGTACCCTACTCCTGGCCCATATGCTGGCACTGACCCGTGCGTCAGCACATAGCCTGACCATCCCACGTTTCCGTACACTCACCTGTGCCCTAAGCCTTGCCTTTCCCTAACCCTAACCCTAGCCCGGTATGGAAACTCACCCCAGCCCTACACCTTACCCTACGCCGTTGCCTACTCTTGGCCTGTACTCTGGCACTGACCCGTGCATCAGCACGTAGCCTTACCCTCCCGCGTTTCCGTGCCCTGACATGTGCCCTAAGCCTTGCCGTTCCCTAACTCTAACCCTAGCCCACAACGCAAATCCACCACCAGCCCTACACTTTATCCTACGCCGTTGCCTACTCCTGGCCCATACGCTGGCACTGACCCGTGCGTCAGCACGTAGCCCGACCCTCCCACGTTTCCGTACCCTCACCTGTGCCCTAAGCATTGCCGTTCCCTAAGCCTAACCCTAGCCTTGAACCGAAACCCACCACCAGCCCTACACCTTACCTTATCCCGTACCCTATTCCTGGCCCGTACGCTGGCACTGAACCGTGCGTCAGCATGTAGCCTGCCCCTCCCACGTTTCCGTACCCTCACCTGTGCCCTAAGCCTTGCCATTCCCTAACCCTAACCCTAGCCCTGAACGCAAATCCACCACCAGTCCTACACTTTATCCTATGCCGTTGCCGTCTCCTGGCCCGTACGCTAGCACTGACCCGTGCGTCAGCACGTAGCCTGACCCTCCAACGTTTCCGTACCCTCACCTGTGCCCTAAGCCTTGCCGTTCACTAACCCTAACCCTAGCCCGGAACGGAAACCCACCACCAGCCCTACACCTTACCCTACGCCGTTGCCTACTCCTGGCCTCTACTCTGGCACTGATCAGTGCATCAGCACGTAGACTTACCCTCCCGCGTTTCCGTTCCCTCCCCTGTGCCCTAAGCCTTGCCGTTCCATAACCCTAACCCTAGCCTGGAACAGAAATCAACCACAAGCCTTACACCTTACCTTACGCCGTACCCTACTCCTGGCCCATACGCTGGCACTGACCCGTGCGTCAGCACATAGCCTGACCCTCCCACGTTTCCGTACACTCACCTGTGCCCTAAGCCATGCCTTTCCCTAACCCTAACCCTAGCCCGGTATGGAAACTCACCCCAGCCCTACACCTTACCCTATGCCGTTGCCTACTCCTGGCCCGTACTCTAGCACTGACCTGTGCATTAGCACGTAGCCTTACCCTCCCGCGTTTCCGTACCCTCACCTGTGCCCTAAGCCTTGCCGTTCCCTATCCCTAACCCTAGCCAGGAATGGAAACCCATCACCAGCCCTACACCTTACCTTACGCAGTACCCTACTCCTGGCCTGTACGCTGGCACTGATCCGTGCATCAGCACGTAGCCTTACCCTCCCGCGTTTCCGTACCCTGACCTGTGCCCTAAGCCTTGCCGTTCCATAACCATAACCCTAGGCCAGAACGCAAATCCACAACCAGCCCTACACTTTATCCTACGCCGTTGCCTACTCCTGGCCCGTACGCTGGCACTGACCCGTGCGTCAGAACGTAGCCCGACCCTCCCACGTTTCCGTACCCTCACATGTGCCCTAAGCCTTGCCATTCCCTAAACCTTACCCTAGCCTGGAACGGAAATCAACCACAAGCCCTACACCTTACCTTATGCCGTACCCTACTCCTGGCCCGTACGCTGGCAGTGACCCGTGCGTCAGCACGTAGCCTGACCCTCCCACGTTTCCATACCCTCACCTGTGCCCTAAGCCTTGCCGTTCCCTAACCCTAACCCTAGCCCGGAACGGAAACCCACCACCAGCCCTACTCATTACCTTACGCCGTACCCTATTCCTAGCCCGTACGCTGGCACTGAACCGTGCGACACCACGTAGCCTTACCCTCCCACGTTTCCGTACCCTCACCTGTGCCCTAAGCCTTGCCGTTCCCTAACCCTAACCGTAGCCCGGAATAGAAACCCACCACCAGCCCTACACCTTACCTTATGCCGTACCCTACTCCTGACCCGTACGCTGGCACTGACCCGTGCGTCAGCACGTAGCCTCACCCTCCCACGTTTCCGTACCCTCACCTGTGCCCTAAGCCTTGCAGTTCCCTAACACTAACCCTAGCCCGGAACGCAAATCCACCACCAGCCCTACACTTTATCCTACGCCGTTGCCTACTCCTGGCCTGTACGCTGGCACTGACCCGTGCATCAGCACGTAGCCTGACCCTCCCACGTTTCCGTACCCTCACCTGTGCCCTAAGCCTTGCCGTTCCCTAACCCTAACCCTAGCCTGGAACGGAAACCACCCACCAGCCCTACAACTTACCTTTCGCCGTTGCCTACTCCTGGCCCGCACGCTGGCACTGACCCGTGCATCAGCACGTAGCCTGACCCTCCCACTTTTCCGTACCCTCACCTGTGCCCTAAGCCTTGCCGTTCACTAACCCTAACCCTAGCCCAGAACGGAAACCCACCACCAGCCCTACACCTTACCCTACGCCGTTGCCTACTCCTGGCCTCTACTCTGGCACTGATCAGTGCATCAGCACGTAGACTTACCCTCCCGCGTTTCCGTTCCCTCCCCTGTGCCCTAAGCCTTGCCTTTCCCTAACCCTATCCCTAGCCTGGAACAGAAATCAACCACAAGCCTTACACCTTACCTTACACCGTACCCTACTCCTGGCCCATACGCTGGCACTGACCCGTGCGTCAGCACATAGCCTGACCATCCCACGTTTCCGTACACTCACCTGTGCCCTAAGCCTTGCCTTTCCCTAACCCTAACCCTAGCCCGGTATGGAAACTCACCCCAGCCCTACACCTTACCCTACGCCGTTGCCTACTCTTGGCCTGTACTCTGGCACTGACCCGTGCATCAGCACGTAGCCTTACCCTCCCGTGTTTCCGTGCCCTGACATGTGCCCTAAGCCTTGCCGTTCCCTAACTCTAACCCTAGCCCACAACGCAAATCCACCACCAGCCCTACACTTTATCCTACGCCGTTGCCTACTCCTGGCCCATACGCTAGCACTGACCTGTGCGTCAGCACGTAGCCCGACCCTCCCACGTTTCCGTACCCTCACCTGTGCCCTAAGCATTGCCGTTCCCTAAGCCTAACCCTAGCCTTGAACCGAAACCCACCACCAGCCCTACACCTTACCTTACCCCGTACCCTATTCCTGGCCCGTACGCTGGCACTGAACCGTGCGTCAGCATGTAGCCTGACCCTCCCACGTTTCCGTACCCTCACCTGTGCCCTAAGCCTTGCCGTTCCCTAACCCTAACCCTAGCCCTGAACGCAAATCCACCACCAGCCCTACACTTTATCCTATGCCGTTGCCGACTCCTGGCCCGTACGCTAGCACTGACCCGTGCGTCAGCACGTAGCCTGACCCTCCAACGTTTCCGTACCCTCACCTGTGCCCTAAGCCTTGCCGTTCCCTAACCCTAACCCTAGCCCGGAACGGAAACCCACCACCAGCCCTACACCTTACCCTACGCCGTTGCCTACTCCTGGCCTCTACTCTGGCACTGATCAGTGCATCAGCACGTAGACTTACCCTCCCGCGTTTCCGTTCCCTCCCCTGTGCCCTAAGCCTTGCCGTTCCATAACCCTAACCCTAGCCTGGAACAGAAATCAACCACAAGCCTTACACCTTACCTTACGCCGTACCCTACTCCTGGCCCATACGCTGGCACTGACCCGTGCGTCAGCACATAGCCTGACCCTCCCACGTTTCCGTACACTCACCTGTGCCCTAAGCCTTGCCTTTCCCTAACCCTAACCCTAGCCCGGTATGGAAACTCACCCCAGCCCTACACCTTACCCTATGCCGTTGCCTACTCCTGGCCCGTACTCTAGCACTGACCTGTGCATTAGCACGTAGCCTTACCCTCCCGCGTTTCCGTACCCTCACCTGTGCCCTAAGCCTTGCCGTTCCCTATCCCTAACCCTAGCCAGGAATGGAAACCCATCACCAGCCCTACACCTTACCTTACGCAGTACCCTACTCCTGGCCTGTACGCTGGCACTGACCCGTGCATCAGCACGTAGCCTTACCCTCCCGCGTTTCCGTACCCTGACCTGTGCCCTAAGCCTTGCCGTTCCCTAACCATAACCCTAGCCCAGAACGCAAATTCACAACCAGCCCTACACTTTATCCTACGCCGTTGCCTACTCCTGGCCCGTACGCTGGCACTGACCCGAGCCGCAGCACGTAGCCCGACCCTCCCACGTTTCCATACCCTAACCAGTGCCCTAAGCCTTGCCGTTGCCTAACCCTAACCCTAGCCCGGAACGGAAACCCACCACCAGCCCTACTCCTTACCCTACGCCGTTGCCAACTCCTGGCCCATACGCTAGCACTCACCTGTGCGTCATCGCGTAGCCTTACCTTCCCGCGTTTCCGTACCCTCACCTGTGCCCTAAGCCTTGCCGTTCCCTAACCCTAACTCTAGCCCGGAACGGAAACCCTCCACCAGCCCTACACCTTGCCCTACGCTGTTGCCTACTCCTGGCCTGTACGCTGGCATTGACCCGTGCATCAGCAAGTAGCCTTACCCTCCCGCGTTTCCATACCCTGACCTGTGCCCTAAGCCTTGCCGTTTCCTAACCCTAACAATAGCCCGAATCGCAAATCCACCACCAGCCCTACACTTTATCCTACGCCGTTGCCTACTCCTGGCCCGTACGCTGGCACTGTCCCGTGCGTCAGCACGTATCCCGACCCTCCCACGTTTCCGTACCCTCACCTGTGCCCTAAGCCTTGCCGTTCCCTAACCCTAACCCTAGCCCGGAACGGAAACCCACCACAAGCCCTACACCTTACCTTACACCGTTCCCTACTCCTGGCCCATACGCTGGCACTAAACCATGCGTCAGCACGTAGCCTGGCCCTCCCACATTTCCGTACCCTCACCTGTGCTCAAACCCTTTCCGTTCCCTAACGCTAACCCTAGCCCGGAACGCAAATCCACCACCAGCCGTACACCTTACATTACGCCGTACCCTACTCCTGGCCCGTACGCTGGCACTGACCCGTGCGTCAGCACGTAGCCTGACCATCCCACCTTTCCGTTCTCTCACCTGTGCCCTAAGCCTTGCCATTCCCTAAACCTAACCCTAGCCCAGAACGCAAACCCACCACCAGCCCTACACCTTACCCTACGCCGTTGCCTACAACTGGCCTTTACGCTGGTACTGACCAGTGCGTCAGCACGTAGCCTTACCCTCCCGCGTTTCCGTACCCTCACCTGTGCCCTAAGCCTTACCATTACCTAACCCTAACCCTAGCCCAGAACGCAAATCCAACACCAGCCCTACAGCATACCCTACGCCGTTGCCTACTCCTGGCCCGTACGCTGGCACTGACCCGTGCATCAGCACGTAGCCTTACCCTCCCGCGTTTCCGTACCCTGACTTGTGCCCTAAGCCTTGCCGTTCCCTAACACTAACCCTAGCCCACAACGCAAATCCACCACCAGCCCTACACTTTATCCTACGCCGTTGCCTACTC